>NC_037688.1:8978863-9143598 GCF_003255815.1 Theropithecus gelada | reverse complement strand
CGTTGTTTTTTTTTTTCTTTTTTTTTTTTTTTTTTTTTTTGAGACGGAGTCTCGTTCTGTCACCCAGGCTGGAGTGCAATGGCTCGATCTCGGCTTACTGCAACCTCCACCTCCCAGGTTCAAGCGATTCTCCTGTCTCAGCCTCCCTAGTAGCTGGGACTACAGGTGCCCACCACCATGCCCGGCTAATTTTTGTACTTTTAGTAAAGATGGGGTTTCACCATGTTGACCAGGCTGGTCTCGAACTCCTGACCTCAGGTGATCCACCCGCCTCAGCCTCCCAAAGTGCTGGGATTACAGGCGTGATCCACTGTGCCCAGCCTCAGTGACTTATTTTTAACTCAGGTTTTGACAAGTATCTATGACTTCCCTTTGACTTACTGTTCCATCTGAGGTTCTGGGGACTAGCAGGCAATGAAACCCAGGAAGGTGCTTTTTTTTTGACGTCATGAGGGTGAGAGCAAAGCAACAAATAGATCTTGAATCACGGGGAGAAGATGGTGAGGATGCAAGAGATACAGGAGAAGGCATGCTTAGAGATAAACAGCTACAAGTCTTTCTATGCACACGGGGAAAAAGGTAGAGGGTATTTGAAGGAGAGCGAGGTGGGGGCCAGGAGGGGAGGTCGGTCGTTAGTGCACCGCACTTACAAGTGTCAGTAGTGTCTTCTCTTTGCCGTGACTGAGTGTGATAAGTGTGAAATTGGCAAGGGACCATTTCAATGGTTGTAACTCCCTCAAAGCTATGTCCCACCCGTGGACACTGCCATATCATAGATGTGTAAAGAGTGCAAGAAACCCAGATCTCAGATCCGCAGCCCTTACTCGCACCTACAATCAGTTACTTCAATGAGTACCTCGTGCAGCATTCCTTAGGAAATGAAACCAAAGAATCCTGGCCATTGCCTTTTCCATGACATCCTGGAGAAGCGAAGAGAGGAGACGCCCCACACTCCAGTTCTCCAGCTGTGGAAAGATCTTGGCCTACAGATCATGTGACCAGCCTCCTAGTGTCAGAGGAGAGTGCTGGAGGCTGCTACCCTGAGCTCCAGGTGACTGGGGCTACGCAGGAAGAGTGCAAGCCTGGTGTTGCCAGATTTTTATGTGTGCAACCAGTTTTTTTGTGTTTGTGTTTTTGTGTGTGTGTGTGTGTGTGTTTTTGCTGTTATTGTTTTGTTTTGTTTTTTTTAGAAAACACGTGGTGAGCCAAACAAGACATTTCTGCAGGCCTTATTGGGCCCCCAGGTCACCTTTGAGTACAGACTCTAAGTAATTATATCAGTCAGGCTACAATTACCCCGCAGTAACAAACAACCTTCAAAGCTCATTGGTCTAACTTGGAAAAGGTTATTGTTTCTTCAGGCTGCATGTCCAGCATAGCTCTAGAGGTAGACCCTGCTGGGAAGTTCTGTGCATGGTGAAAACACATGGACCCAGGATAAAGTCCACGTATCAACAGAACCATGTCTGCTGAGGATTACAGAATGTGGCAAATTGCGCATTGTCTCTTTAAAACTGCCGCTTGACACGTATCATGTTCGCAGACATGCCACTGGCCTGCGCAAAACGCGTGTCCACACTCCATTTCAAGGGGAATGATAAGGTGCTTGAAAAGAGAATTGAAATATGGAAACTGAAACATAAATTAATGACATCATTGTAACTTTTAAAATTGATCCTAAATAAAATGATCTTTTGTAGCATTTTCAATGTAGCAGCTAGGAGGTAGCATCATAGATGGTGCTTTGCAGAGGGTGAAGATAACTGCAAATTCACGTCTCCATTTTTCCTTCCATTTCAATCCCATCTCTTTAGCAGTTAAGCTGAGGTGGTAAAGACAAGGAACATGGGCTACATTTAGGGGCAAGGGGACACTGGAAGCACCTTGGGTGTCCATCCTGTCTGCTGGGCTCTCTCTGAAGAACCTGGCTCATCCACTGTCCCCAAAGCCCCACCTGCCTGTAGGAAGAAGCCCTGCCCTCAGGCCCTAGTAGGGAGCTCGCTTTCCTGGGTTCTTCTCTGAATTATTTCTTCGCAAGCGTGTGCATGCCCAAGCTGCCTGTGAGCCCAAAGAATCGTCCCTTGTGACTCCCCTCCTTCAACAGGCTCCAATTAGACACCACTTAACAGCACCTCCAGTTTGACTGTCTGTCCAAGATTCCACAATGCATGGGAATTCTCCCAGAGATTATTCCTGTTTTTCTCATCCTGAAAAAAAAGGAGGGGGGAATAATACATGATTGAAAACTAGCCACCAAATGTTAAAAAAATAAATAAATAAATTTGCAGTTGTGTTGCTTTGAAAACTTATTGCACAGCTGGGGGCATTTAAAGGACTTAATTAACAAGCTTTGGCCACAACGTGCCATCTCTTTGGGAGGGGAAAAAAATCACAGTTAAGATTTGTCCAATTAAATTATAGAAGAGTTGGTGGATTCAAAGGAAGAGAGAGAGAGGTTGGGAGAATGCACTTCCAATTTAAAAAGAAGATTTCTAGTCTGATGGGAGACCGATAGTCTGATTAATTCAGTGCTAAGCTTTTCTGCAGTTTCCACAAACTCATAGGTACTTAAGAATTTTTAACCCAAATGTAATTATACGTTTTGATCATCAGGCATTGGTAAAATAAAGCCCCCTCTTTCCTATAAAAACTGAGGATAAAATATTTTGTTGTGAGGGAGCTCACTCAAACCCCACTTTTTCTCACTTCCATAGAGGACTACACCTTAGCCCAGAATCAAGACTCTATTAGAACTTTAATGGGCCATAGCAGTTTTGTTGTCCTGGGCCCTATTCTCCGTAAAAAATATATGAAAAATTATATTTTATAGGTGCATTGGCATAAAGGTGACTATAATGCAGGCTAGATTTATTTTTATTATAGTTATTTATTTTGACTTTTAAAAGAAATTAAGCTGGGTGCAGTGGCTCACACCTGTAATCCCAACACTTTGAGAAGCTGAGGCGGGCGGATCACCTGAGGTCAGGAGTTCGAGACCAGCCTGGCCAACATGGTGAAATCCCATCTCTACTAAAAATACAAAAATTAGCCAGGCATGGTGGCGGGCACCTGTAATCCCAGCTACTCAGGAGGCTGAGGCAGGAGAATTGCTTGAAGCCGGGAGACAGAGGTTGCAGTGAGCCGAGATCGCGCCATTGCACTCCAGCCTAGGGTACAAGAGCCATACTTTGTCTCAAAAAATAATAATAATAAAAATAAAAGAAATTAAAACTGTAACATTCTAGTGGGCCCCTTGAAGTATGGTAGTCCCTAAGACATCCTGCCTCCTGTGCCCAGTGGATAAGTTGGCCCTGCCTGGAATGTCCCTTTATGAGCCAAAAGAAGGCCATGAGGCCAGTGAAGGATGGGTTCAAAATAACAGTAACGACGACACAGCAAGGCGTTTCATATCAGCTTGCGTGAAGCCCTGGTCTTCACAGCAGACTAACCTCCAGGTCCCGCAGCCCATGCCCACCCCCACACCAAAAAAAAAAATTGTTATTCTGACATCATTGGCCTGAAAGAATACCCAGTACAGTACACACTCTTTTGGAATGACGAGTTTTCTGCCTTTTCCTAAGGGGGATACTCAACCACAGACAAAAATGCATAAGGGCAGCAGAGAAAATTCATTTGTACAAGCTGGCCCCCCTACTGTGGAATTTTCAATTATATATATCTAATTATGGCTGTCAGTTGATGGATTCAGAAAAGACATTTTGGTCCCCCCCCTCCTTTTTTTTGTCTTTTCGTCATCTCTTCTGTTAGAATGATTATAGCACACTTACACAACTAATTGCCTTACTGCTGATTAGTGATACAATTATGCAGACCCGGCTCCTTGTGTGAACAACCATCTGCAGAGAAAAAAAAAGTGACACTATTCAAAAACTATCCATAATTTAACCAATGTTATTCCAATGCACTGAGCCCAGACAATCGTCTAGCTTTCATATTTCATACCCACCCTGGCAAGAGGAGGTTGGGTTTTGTGTGCCCAATTCACCTCTTTAGACACACTGTGAATCAGAAAGAAAGAGGGGAGAAGAAAGTACTTCAAATGTCAACCCATAGTGGGGAATTGAAGCGTGGTTAACGTCCATTCCTCCTTTGGGTAATTTTTCTTCAAATTTTATACCACTTGGCAATTTTTTGTTTCCTTTCAAACTGCTGAGAAAGTGCAGATGTTTCAACTCCCCAAAGTGGGGCTCGGGTTTGCTGGGTTTTTTTTTTTTTTTTTTGTGGGCTGCTCTCCCCAATCCCTTTCTCTCCTTTCTCCCCCATAATGTTTTCAAAAAGAAAAAAAAAAAAAAAGAAAGAGGAAAGAAAGAAAGGGTTTTAATAGAATCGAAGGACGCGGCTGACATATGACATTTCAATAAAGTGTGTCTTTTGTTCTCTAAGGCAACGTATACAAGACACCAAACTCTGAGACCTTAGGGGCCACAGGGAGAGAACAGGTGGACGGGGCAGGATGCTGTTTGCCCCGAGGAGAAAACAAAGAAAGCGATTTGGTCTTTCCCCATGAGCAAGGCAAGAACAGCCCTGTCTGTGAGGGAAAGAAAGAGCCCATTAGAAGAGCAGGAAGGTTCAAAACTGTAAAGCAAAGTGCCAAATTCTCCCTTAGTTTTAAAATAAGATTGGAGGTTGTCAAAGCACAGAAAGAAGGATCCTGAGGTCTTAGAATGGCAAGGTTCTCTTTGATTTTGATATTAACGTAGAATGACTTTGTAGAGCAGAGAAAGATTCTGGGCCTTACAGAGAAACATTTAAAAAGAAATCCTAAGGGCTGGGTGTGGTGGCTCATGCCTGTAATCCCAGCTCTATGGGAGGCCAAGGGGGTGGATCACGAGGTCAGAAGTTCAAGACCAGCCTGGCCAACAGGCGAAGCCCCATCTCTACTACAAAAAATAGAAACGTTAGTCAGGCATGGTGGTGAGCCCCTGTAATCCCAGCTACTCGGCAGACTGAGGCAGGAGAATCACTTGAACCCGGGAGGTGGAGGTGAGCTGAGATCGTGCCGCTGCAAGCCAGCCTGGGCGACAGAGCGAGACTCCATCAAAAAAAAAAAAAAAAAAAAAGAAGAAGAAGCAGAATTCCTAGAGAATCAAGATTTCTGATGTCCATGATGCATCTATATCACCAGCAAAAGATGAGGGGAGATGGGGGCTGGGCCTGAAAACTTCATTTGGAGATGCCTCATCTCATGTCCCAGACAGAGGCCTTCTCTCAAAGCACCATTTCTGCAATATGGGCACTGCAGAACCTTTGAAGTCACCGATTCTTCCAGACCTTAGACATCATTCTGTCCTTGCTAAGACACCTGAGCCTGTGATTCGGTCTCTCTGCTTTTGCTTTTCTTTCATTCTCCTCTACTTAGCATTTTGTAACAAGTTTTTAAGCTTAATTTTCTGTGCCATTGTGTTGTTTCTTAAGGGCAGAAATTTTGATTTCCCAGTCCCTCTGAACTTCTTTCAAAGAGTGATAACTGAAGCTCCTCAGGATGATCCCAGTATGTTCTCTGAAACATAAAAGATAAAGATATGTTGAGCCAGTTTTGTTTTATTGGGTATTTTCTGATAGCAAAACTAATAATAGTAGTGACTCTTTCCTGAGAGCTTACAGTATGCCTCGTTCTTTTTTTTTTTTTTTTTTTTTGCTTTATATTAATTACTTCATTTTGATCTTCACAAAATCCTTCAAAGTAGGTATTATAATTATCCCACCGTATGGAGGAGAATCCCTCAGATTAATGGAGTTGAAAAACTAGGCCTGGACACACAGCTAATTGCTGCTACCTGTGAACAACAATTTGAACTGAAGCCTAGAGCTCTCCAAAGTCTAAGCTCTGACCCACCAAGCATCTCAACACCTCCTCCATGCCTTAAACAGTGTTAGTCTGTGCAGAGAGGACTTGACAACTCTGCTAATCAGAATATTTCTTGAACAACTAATGGAAGGGAAGAGGAAAGAAAGGAGGACGGAAGAAGGAAGGGAGGGAGGGAGGGACAGAGGGAGGGAGGAAGAAGCAGGTCACTGCTGCCTTGTGGAAGATGCACTGGATTTAGCATAGCTACCCTGGTGTCCTGGTCACTGCTCTCCCCCTGTGGCTAAATGGCTCAGGACAGGTTGCCAGACCTCTCTCTATGTCTTCACCATTAAAAGAGAGGTTTAAGAAAGGATAAATTTCTTTTTCCTAAAGAACCTCTCCCAGTCCCTTTGGCCAATCCTGGCATCTCATTTTTCAGTGCTTACATAGACCTCTTCTCTGGGGTCACCTGGCACAACAACACATTACTAACTGCCTTCAATTCTTTGGTCATACTGTGGGCATTGGGCTTGCCAACCTGGTTGAGGTGTGAGATCTTAGAGAACAAGAATCTTCTTTCCTCCTCCTTTATCTTCTTTTCTCCTCTACTTCCTTCCCCTGCTCCTCCTCCTTCTTCTCTGTTTTTCTTACAAGGATTAAACAAGTGTCTATTTTGAGCTTAGCACAAAGTCTGTTCCCACTTTCTCCAAGTGTCCCACCTAAGTTCTGAAGCTCAATAAATAAGCCCAATTGGAAGTGGATACATGATTAGTTAATTGTTCAGTGGCAAAGTTCTTACAGTTGATTTTCTCTGCAATCACTCCAGAAAAATATAAGTAAAAGCCTTAGGTGGTGGGAAAGATGGTATTTTTGAAAACAAGAAACATATTCAAAGGAATGTTTTTTGGGTTCGTTCTTTTATTTATTTATTTATTTATTTATTTTTGCACTTAGCATCTGACAAAGAGAGAAAGAGTCATTAATGCCATAGTGTGCATATGAGATTGTAATGAGATGATTCTCACCTGAGTGATTTCTGAAGCATTCATCCCATTGAATCCACCAGGGATCCAAACTCCACCAAGATTTTAGACTTGGTCTGGTAAACAGGGTTTAATGACTAAGAAAACATGTCCTCAATGATATAAATCAAGCGTCAGGACCCCAAACCAGTGATCTCCTACCACAGCAAGCTTTAGTCTTATTTGTAAAACTGTCGGATACTCAAGCCTCCTCCCTGAGAAGAATCAGGAAGAGGATCCTAAGCCCAAACCCTGATTTGTCTATTTCCTTGCCTGAGGAAAGATTTGTCCGAGGCATTTCTGACGCTCAGATGGCAAATCTGGCCGCTCCATAGGACAAGTGGGTCTCTGAATGAGACTTTCATATTTTTATGATTGGAGGTGGGGAAAGGCAAATGTTTGGAAGTGAAAGGTACCTTGGGACAGTTTAAGTCAACTTTTTATCCAGTGTGGAGCTGCCAGCCATCTTGTTTTTGTTGTTGTTGTTGTTGTTGTTTTTTGTTTTTTGGTTTTTTTGCTTTGTTTATCTCCTTTGTCATCCCTGGCTCAAACTAAAGAGTTTGGGAGCTTATTTCTGTACCCTTCATGCCCTCCTTTTCCTGATGTGACAATCAGTGTATCTCAGTTGGCAAAGATGACCCAGCCCCTTGGTCTATCCATTAAACCAGGCAACAATCTCCAACCATCCATTTAACTATCCATCCATCCACCCACTCATCTATCTACCCATGCAACATCAAATGGACTACTATATTCCAGACATTAAAGTAGGTGCAAAAATCAAAAGAAGAAATAGACGCTATTTCCATTTTGAAGGAGTTTGTTGTCTGGTGGGAATAAAGACCATCTATCAATAAGCATGATAATAGCAAGTAGTCAATGATATAATAGGTACATTCATAGTGCTAACATAATATAAAGAATATTTACTGAACACTTACTATGCTCCCAACCCCATGCTAAGCTCTTTACATAATTTCTCTCATTTAAGCCTCATGATGATCCTATGAGACAGGTGCTATAATTTTCTCATTTTCCACATAAAGGGACTTGTTCCACATCACATACCTATGAGGAGGTGGAGCTCTTGAAGTTCAACACTCTATCTCCAGACCTTACGCTCTTAAACAGCAAGCTACCTACTGCTAGCTGGAATATCTGATGAAGATATGACTCCAAGGAGATTTACAGAGTTCTCTCAGAGAGGGTGACATTTATGCTGGGCCTTAAAGGAGATCGTCAGAGAGAGGAGGAAAAGAACATTTCAGGCAGTTGCAAGACTGGCCCATGTGTTTAGAGAGGAGCAAGCACTTCTTCAGTATGACTGGAAGATAGAATGCATATGTGTAGATGGAAAATAAGACAATAACAATCATAATCACTACATCTTATAGGATGCCTCCTCTACGACCTGCCACGGCTGTCCATACACAGCCCCTGCAATCCTTAACAACCCCCATGAGGTTTTATCATCATCTGCATTGGAAAAACTCAAGCTCAGAGACTTTCTGCACCGCCCAGATAAATGATTAGCTCAAGGTCACACAGTTAAATAAGCTGAATAAGCCTATAAAGCAAGAATGGTCTGATTCCCCCAGTTGATGCACCTAGAGGGGTTAAGAGTTGGGCTGTGAAGTTAGACCACCTGGGATAAAATTCCAGCTCTGTCACTTCCTAGTTTTGTGGCCTTAGGCCACTTACTAAACCTCACTGTGCCTCAGTTTTCTCACCTGGATGGAAATAATAATCATCTTATTTGTCTTATCTGAGTGTTATTTCAAGGACTCAAGGAGTTCATGCATGTGAATCACAAAACTTAATGCCTCGTACCTCATTTAATGAAGATTTACTATGATTGTGATTGTTATTTTGGGGTCCATTTATCAGGGGCATCTAAGTGCTGTTTAAAGCAAGAAAAATAAATGACTACAAGTGAAATGATAGAGAAGTTGATAGTCACTAGCAGCTGGTCGAAGCCCCAGCTCAGGAGGGAAAAAGGGACAGTTTTAACCAAAGGCCCTGTCAGCTCAGAGAAGTTACAAGTTTTTCTGACAAGTTTTAAACAACTCTGAAGCCTTCCCTTAAATGTCCCTTGAAAGCAAAGTGCTCTGGGGCATTTTGACCTTGACCCAGGGATGATGTGATGTGCCTCTGTGCCAGGCTTCAGCCTCAGGCAGGGGAACACTGACTTATGAGGAAGTCCATGCTGCCTGGATTTTGGCTTACTGGTCAACAAAGCCTCCAGGCTTCCCATTCTTATGTGAAGCTGATTCAGTTTCACCCAAGTTCCCCCAGCTCTGAATGTAGGCCCAGTACTCTCAAGGGACCACGAGCTTTCTCTATCAAGTGCACTGGGAAGAAAGACAGTGTGAGGCTATTTGTCTTTCCTCCATGAGAGAATGTCTATTAAAATGCAACACATGATTATCCTAATCAGCACACCCTGCCGGTCAAATCATGTCCCAAAGTTTTGTACGAGGGCAGCCAGACGTAACTTGATTAGTTCATAAAGAGCGTACTTGTCTCTTGCAACAAGTGAGATAGAACATTATGTTTGCTTAGCAACATCTCATTTTGGGGGCTGAGACTGCCGTAATCACCAGACTGGGAAGACAGGCCGTTCTAGTTTGGTTTCCTCCAGAAGCAACCCAAAAACAAGGATTCAAGTGCAGAGAATTTATCTGGGAGCTGCAGAAGGTCCCTGTGGAGGAGTAGGGAAGTGATCTAGGGAAGGAAAGGTGACCAGCAGACACTTTCTTATAGAACCAGCAACTGGTTCTATAAGAACTGGAGCTCAATCCTATGGGGAAACAGCAACTGGAGCTCAATCCTATGGGGAGACTCCAAAGAATGGTATAAAGCCCAGGCCTCAGAATGAGCCACCTTCGTAGTGAGGGAGCTGGGGTGTCTATACATCAACTTCAGCCACTGTTTGAGACCTGCTTCAGGGGGCTGTTAATACCCCAGGATTTTGGGCCTACTCTTGCTAGGCAAAATGGCTTTCTGAGATATCAGAGAAAGCCCTGAGGCATGGAGAAGTGGAGAAGGACAGGTGGAAGGCAGCTGGAGCATGATGGAAGGGTAAGATCCTGGAGATCTTCCTCTTCACCTTCAAACAAATATGTTCTGCACCAGCTCACTTATCCAGAGGAGAGCTGGTGAACAGCCTCTAATATCCATGAAAATTTATTTATTTATTTATTTATTTATTTATTTATTAGAGTTAAGATCTCTCTATATTGCCCAGGCTGAAGTGCAATGGCTATTCACAGACACAATCATAGTACACTACAGCCTTAAATTCCCAGCCTCAAGCCATCCTTCCACCTCAACCTCTCAAGTAGCTGGGACAACAGGTGTGTGCCACTATGCCAGGCTATCTTTTTTTTTTTCTTTTCTGATAGAGACAGGGTCTCACCGTATTCCCCAAGCTGGTCTCAAACTTCTGGCCTCAAGTAATCTTCCCACCTCAGCCTCCCGAGAAGTTGAGATTACAGGTTCCCACCGTGTGTCCGGCCTTTGAATCTTATTATTAACAGTAATTACTTATTCATATCAGAGCTTTGTTCAGAGCCTTTTCACTCATAGGTATAATATTAAAGTATATTGATGCAATATTAGTAAACTTTATTGAGGTCACAAGAACAAATGAAAGGAACTATGACACACAAATTCTACTTGAAAGTTATCCTACTTAAATACATATACATGTTTCCAAAGATATATGAACAAGGATATTAAACGTTGCTTTGTTTGTAACAAACAAAAAATGGAAACTGCCTAAGTGCCCATCAGTAGGGGAATGGTTCACTAAAGGTTTTGAGATCCTGAAGTTATTATAAAGAATGACAGAAATCAACACATATACTATGATGGAAAAAATTCAATATGTAAGTGAAAAAAATCTTGCCACAGAATATGTGATTATGATTTCCATGTATGTTATAGTCAAGCATATATAATATAAAAATGTATTATATATAATAACATGTATGCTTGTATAGATCATGAAGGAAACATATCAAAATGTAATAGGGATTATTTCTGGGCAGAGAATAGAAAATAGTTTCAGAAGGACTTTCTCTTCTTAATCAATGTATTGCTCAAATCATTCACTACAAATGTGAATTCATATATTATTTGTGTAATTAAAAAGGATGAGTGACAGCTGACATCTTTCCACTAATCCCGAAGACTGTTTAAAAAACCAATCAAAGCAGAAAGAACAGCTAAGAATTCATAGATGTCTAGGTCATTTAGCGTAGTGAATAAACATATCTTCCTGTACGTGAGGATATCATTACAATACAGCACTAAGCCACGGTGGTGCTTACGTACCTCCTAGCTCAAGACATATTGAAATATTGTCAAAATTTCTGTTTGAAAGGCAGCAAATTATGTGATATGATTTGGAAAAAGCATCCACTAAAAATAATCGAAGTACAGTAATAAAGAACTTGATACTGAATAGATACGGTTCCCTTGCGTATAAAATTCACTTGTACAGTACCTGCCCAACACTGCCAGTGGGTGAGGGGTACAGAGTGAACCATCACACTGGCCACACTAGGGGTTCTTCTGATGTTTACAGGCTCCACTCAACAGAGAGGATTGCATCCAATAATCTTTGCTGGTAAATGTTTAACAACTGGCTCTGGAGATAGTGGGGGTGAGTGCTGACTTGTAGAGTTTCTGATTTCCATGATGTAAATACTCCCTCTACGGCTGCTTTCAAGTTACCAGTTGAGACACTGCTAGTTGGGAAAAGATTCTCAGTTACAGAAGCACACCATTCTATAGCATTTCCTCTACGTAGGTCCAATAGATACAAAAACTTCAAGAACATATACAGTATAACCAGTAAAAAGTAGTAAAATAATCAAGAAGGGATAAGTTTTGAGTATTATTGCCTTCGTTTTTCACATCGTTCATATAATGGCAAGTTTATATAATTTAAATTTTAATAACTGTTGTGTTTGAAAATCAGTTTGCAAATTTCCTGTAATTTTGACCCATCAGCTCTCTCAAGCTCATACAGGCTGGCTCTAGCATACCACTGACTGTAGGAGCGTACAGATTTGTATCTGGAACATTTCCACGGAGAATACTTCAAGGAAGGGGCCAAGTAGATGCTAATCAGAATTATAGAAAACACCATGTTTGGCTCTAGAAATATAAACAGACAGATTGTGTTTTCGCAGCAGCCTGACACAAGTTTTGGTGGACAGCAATGCTCCCTAATTCCCCCAAGCAACTTGCCTGAGCAGGAAAGATAGTGAGGAATATAATTTTCCTTCTAGTGGGAAAAGGATTTGGCTTCAGAGGCCCGATGTTGGAAGGAAATGCACACTATGGCGAATACTAAAATGTCCTGCTCAGAATGTTTTGGGGGCTGAGATACTATCTCATCATCAAGCAGAAAGTAATTGCTGTTCTTTTGAATGCATCGGAATATTTCTTTCCCTTGATCAGTTTTTCCAGAATGAGGAGATTGTACTAAGATCATCTTCCTAGTAAAAACTATGTTGCTTGATTTTTCTACTTCATGATATCTGTATTAGATGAGCATTTTTTTTACATGGGCATATTACAATATTACTGGGTATAAACAAATGGAGAAGTTTATAAATCAACCAAACCTAATAATATTATGTTTCATCACTTGTAAAAGGAAGGGAAGGAGTTGTTAACCTACCAAACTACCAAGGATCATTTTAGCCCTAAAAGCAGATGAATTTTTGTTCCACATTTTTATGCAGTTAAAACATAATCCATTGCAAGTGAGAAGAGAAAGCAGGAAGGGAAAGGAGTGAGACCCCGGCACCTGGGGCATTCTCAGTGTCTGATAAATGCCAGATTTACTGCTAAAATGAGATTGATAAATACTAACTAAATCACAGCCACGCTCAGGGCGCCACTCATTTATTTTCCCACCCCCACAAAAGGCACACAAAACATAGAACTCAAGTCAGGCATGACCAAACCTGAAGAATTTGACTCTTCCATCCTGCTGCTAGCCGAATTCCTCGTGATTTGGGCAGACTGTGGGGGAGGCCTGGGGGGCTGGGGTGGGGGGTGGGAAGTGATGCTTAATCTGGCGAGTCTTTGGGAAGGAAGGAGCCGTAAGGCCCGGCCAGCTCAGTTCAGTCTTTCATGAATAAACACTCTAATTGGGGACATCACAGATAATGGGTCTGACTTCTTTCACTGGAGGGCCGGATCATGATTTGCTAATTGGATATTCCTGGGGTGGTGGAGGCGCCCTCACTGGCCCTGAGTGATTACTAGTTAATGGGGTTTTAGAATTTTTTATTCCAGACTGATAAGAGAAGCCACGTTGAGAAAAAGGAGCCTGGCGCCCAACCTGGAGTGGCATCAGGAAAGCAGCCCAGCATTGGGGAAAGCACGTGGTGGCACCAGGTTCCAGGATCTCCCTGGCTCAGCATTGGCTTTTCAAGCGGGGTGCCCACCACAGTCAGTAGCCCAGTACCAAACCCTCTTTCCCTCCGGGGGTGTTTGAGTTGGGAGATAACATGCCCTTCCCACCAGACCTCCTTCACCTCTGGCCTCTGAGCTCATACCCTTGCCCAAGAGCAAGTACCAGGTAACCCAGGCTCAAGGGCCAGCCAAACAGCAGGGGTGGCTCCTCGTGGAAAGGAGGGAGCTGCTTTGGAGCCCTGGGACCTGAGTTGGAGCATAGGGGAGGGCAACTTTGTTCAAAGATGAGGAGGAGGTGATCGGGGGAGGGTGCTCCCAGTCTGTCCCTTTACAGGGGTGGCACCCAAAGGTGAAGCCACAGAGGAAGTAGGAGCTGCAACAGCAGAAGGTGAGGTGGTGTCTCAGAGGCAGCACTCCGGCCCAACCTTTTATGTGGGTTCAGGACCATATTCAGAGGTCTTCACCTGTCCTAACAAACTTCCTGGGGACAGAGGGAGGAGGAATTGGGGAAAAGACAGGAGATAGAAAAACAAAACAAAAAAAAGGCTGGGGTGGGGGTGGGAAGTGATTCTTAACCTGGCGAGTCTTTTTTTTTTTCAACCTCTGCCTCTCGGTTTCAAGTGATTCTCCTGCCTCAGCCTCCTGACAAGAAGCCTTTTTATACCAAAATTCAAATCAGTTATTTGCCCCCTAAAAGGTTCTTGTAAATCAAAGGCTAGTTGCTCTGGCCAGAACCGAGAGCATACTGTGTCCCATAGAACACCCAATTTCTCTTTCTGAAAGAAAGCATGACTTCTTTATTGATGGATGTATGGATAATTCAAGGTCTGTAGACCTATGCTGTGGTTAGGCACGTTTATGAGCAGTAGCCCTGCTCAGTTAATCTCTGGTCATCAGTCTTTCTTCTAGGAGACTGGACTCTTCCTGGACCTCAACTTGTCAAACTGTGATTTCACTCATTTGTAAAAGACAGGGTGTCTTGAGTATATTGCTCTTGTCAATGAAGAAGGGCAACCCTAGCCCCTCAGAAACTGCAGAAGACATGCTGGTGAAGCTTTCCCTGCCATTAATTCCCAACGGGGGATTCAACAGAGAGTTGACATCATGAAGCTAATTTGCATCTCAAAATGTCTACGAGTTATTGAGCTCTTTCAATGTGCTAGACACTGTACTGTACATTTTACCTATAGCAACTCATTTAATCTTCCCGAAAGCCTGATGAGATAAGTATTATCATTATCTCTATCTTATAGATGGAAAAACTGATTTCTTTAACAGAGGTCAGACCCTGAATAACAAGCAGACCTAGAACTTGACCCCAGGTTCATTTGACCCTAAAGCCTTCTGCTTATCCGCTGTGCTCTTCCTAGAATTTTGTGCTGTTCAACATTTCTTTCCTGAAAACAACCAACCAGATGGGTGATGACCTGGACTCACCAGGCAGATGAGCAAGGAACCTGATTTAATTGTTGTAGAATTAAATCTACATTAAATGTAAATTAAATGTAGAAATACTACAAATGGGTTCCTAATAAGTGGTACATTCCAGGATTATGAGACAGGGTCTTGCTCTGTTGCCCAGGCTGGAGTTCAGAGGGTGTGATCATGGTTCACTGCAGCCTCGACCTCCTAGGCAAAGGTGATCTTCCCACCATAGCCTCCTGGGTAGCTGGAACTACAGGCGTGTGCCACCAAGCCCAACTAAATTTTATATTTTTTATAGAGACGGGGTTTCACCATGTTGCCCAGGTTGGTCTTGAACTCCTGGGCTCAAGCAATCTGCCCTCCTTGGCCTCCCAAAATGCTGAGATTACAAGCGTGAGCCAGCCAGCCTGGAAAACTTTTTCATATTTTTTTTATTGGTGGTCTTTAAGAACTGCACCCTCTTTTTCTAGATGCAGCAATAACTGGTCACTTCCCAGAAACCTAAAATAACCATGTTTATCAGCAAAGAAGGCTCACTGATGACCCTGGATACATTGCTTAAGCTCTCAAAGGTTTTCCATTGCATAAAATGTCCTATAGGAATAGATGTTCTTTAAGCTTTCTCCACTTTCACATTGATTGATCAAGAATTCTATGTGTGTTACAAAATGGGAGTTCAATATTACCCATGTGGTGCTACTTCCATGGCTAAGAGAATTCCAGACTGATAAGAGAAGTCACGTTGAGGAAAAGAAGCCCGGCGCCCAACCTGGAATGGCATCAGGAAAGCAGCCCAGTGTTGGGGAAAGCACCCAGTGGCACCAGGTTCCAGGATCTCCCTGGCCCAGCACTGGTTTTTCAAGCGGAGTGCCCACCACAGTCGGTAGCCCAGTACCAAACCCTCTTTCCCTCTGGGGGTGCTTGACTTGGGAGATAACATGCCCTTCCCACCAGACCTCCTTCACCGCTGGGTTTTTTTTAAGGATCATATTTACAATTACTTGGGCTCTTCTCTTCTTCTCTTCTCTTCTTCTCTTCTTTTTTCTCTCCTCTCCTCTTCTCTCCTCACCTCTCCTCTCCTCTTCTCATCTCTCTCTCTCCTGGTGCTTGTCTCTGCTTCCTTGAGCTATCTATCTCTTGGCATCCTTGGTACAGCTCCATCTGGCTCATTTGTTATTCATGAATTAACATGTGTTTGCATGCATTCACATTTTAACATCTGTTCCAAAGTACACCATAGTGTAGCAGCAAGGGTCTCCATGTTAGATCATGAACATCATCCATCAGAAGTGTGTGAACATGCATGCCAATATGGATGTGTTTACATAAACATTATGTGCATTAAATATACAAATACACATTTTATAATAAACACCAAAAATAGAAAGTAAAAAGTCCAAACATATTAACATCATATCTTAGTGGGTCGCTTTGGGCCAGCCAGCCTCTTTATGGAGATCCCCAGTATCTAGGATGCTGGAGGGCCTCTGTTCCTTTGGGCTTAGATGGCAGACATTTGAAAATGAAAATGTGATAAAAAGAGGGTCTTAAAACCAAAGGTCTGGGCAGAAAATGGGCAGGAAAGTGTCCTATTACTGAGCAAAATTCCAGCTCAAGGTTTCATATGGATGCAGTGAAAGGAAAGATGAAGGAAGGCAGGCCTGGATTCTTCAAGGGAGACCAGACATCCAGACATTCATGGGAATTGTACCAATGGTTAGTATCAGTTTGTTTTTTGGTGTTGCAATGTAGACTGAACCAAAGACATGTAAGGGCCAAATATGTCATATACTCTACCAGTTTTTTACCCTGGTCCTGTAATCTAGAGGCAATCATTGCACCTTGTTGAAACCCAAATCCTTCAGAGAGACACCAAATCACACGGGATCAGCTCTTTGCACCAGCATGTAAATGGATTTGACAGGTGTCCATAATGGTGGAGAAGAGAAAATACTGTAATAAAACCCAGAGAAGCTAAGAGGAGAGGCCCAAAAAGAACAAACCTCAGTGACTCAGGTGCCCGAGGATCTCATCCTGGTCCACATTTACCCCTCATCGCGGCAATTGCCACTCCAGAGTTTGATCGAGGCAGAAGCATCAGCCACCTAAGGAACATTTTTCTTCTGACCCTTTGGGCAACATTAAGTCCCCTGAACTTGTCAAGAAGCTAACAGGGTCTGCTTCTGTGCTCTGAACCTTGAAAATCTGTTTCCTCCAGAGTGACTTGGAAAAGACTAAATACTTTCCTGTACCCCCTCCAATACCTCCCAGTCATGCCTTAGGGACCTCTATAGCACCATCATCCCTTTTCTAAGATTTGTTAAGAGAGGGGCACACAAAATACATGCTAATGACACATGAAAATGAGTCAGATAGGGCTGGAATGAGGATGTCTAGAGATAATGCAAAGTTCCAGAGACCTGTTCAGGAAGAGGAAGATACAAAGTGAGAAAACAAAAGGCCTAGGGAGACACAGAATTAAAAAAAAAAAAGAGCTTGGCCACCATGGTTGGTGAAAAAAACACTTTAGAAAAGAGAAAATGGGGCAGAAAAGTGTCCTATTACTAAGCAAAATTCCAAGTCAAGTTTCCATATGGGTGTTACTCAATTCAATGACACGTGTTAACCCAGATTCTGCCTTGAAGTAATAGTGTTTCGTAACACTAACGCATGTCCAATATGCCAAGCTTTGTTGACACAGAAAATACCTTATAACATATTTAAGTCTTATAACATCCCTATAAGGTAGATGTTATTATCATCATCATTCCAATTTTGCAAATAAGAAAACTGAAGCAGAAAGATGGTAAAGTCACCAGCCCAATGTCACCCAGCTGGTAGGGGGCGGATCGGAGGCTGGGAGCCGAAGTGGTCAACTGTAGAGCTTGCCACCTATACACAGAGGACTCTACCCCTACTGCAGAGGATCTGCATTAGAACACATGGTTGAGAGAGTCAGGGTTTCCATGCTCTGAAGGAAAGCCCCTTTAACTTCATGAGTTTCCCTTTTCCTTGCTAACTAGTATTTAGTAGGCGGAATGGTTCTGTGAAATGACTGCTCAACTGGGAAGCAGTGTATTTGGTCTCTTAGTCACTCTGGGCTTCGATTTGTAGGGACTAAGGCTGTTTTCTGCTCAAAGATTCTACGGTATATGAATTAACCATCATAACTTATTAAAGACATGCTTAAAAGGGGGTTAAAAAATTATCTCAGCAGAGACAACTAATATTTGAAATCTGTTCATTTAGAAAACTAAATGAACAGATTCCTTCCAGAAGCACTAAGATTCATCATACATGGTAAATATTTGTTTGGACAAATTTTAAATTGAGGATCATTTGATTGATAGATAATTGTTTCCAATGTCAGCTGAATATGCTCAACTGTCGCTGCCAATTCTGGAATAGATGTGTTATCTTTTTCTGTTTTCTTTCTCTCTCATTTAAAAAAAATTAAAAAAAAATTTTTTTTTTAATAGAGATGGAGTCTCACTGTGTTGCCCAGGCTGGTCTCAAACTCCCAGGCTCAAGCAATTCTCTTACCTCAGCCTCCCAAAGGGCTGGGATTATAGGCATAAGCCACTGTGCCTGGCTTCTCTCTCTCGTTTTTTTTAAAAAACTGTGAACATTATTTTCATATTACTAGTTCTTAAGTTGATTTCTTCACTAAGGGAAAAACACATGACTCCTATTTTATCCAAGGGACCCAAGCTGTTAGAAGCCCCAGAGGCAAGGCTGTGGGATGGGCCCTGCAAGAACCTCAGAATGTGCAGATCTCTGTCTAGCCTGGATCTATCTCCTGAGCCCAGCTCTATTCCACACTCGTGTTCTGCGAGAATTCCCAATGCCCATTCCTCTTTCTTCCTGAGGTAACCTACCCACTTTCACATGAGACAATCAAGGCCTAGAGGAAGGACTGCCTTGTGACCCTTAAAGGCCTTCCCAGCCCTGAAAGTTTACATATATGCACACATACACTCCCCAGCCTAGGAGTCAGAAAAGATGAATAAAGTCAGGAAAGCTTTATGGAGCTGGTCTTAAAAAAAAAAGTTGATTTTTAAATAAAGAAACAGGAGAAAGTATTTATCATTCTTCTTCTTTAGGGATTGTTACTGGATGAGAAGAGAAATAGTCTGCATTAAACACCAAGGTCTGATTCTTATTAGATCTGCTTCCTAATTTCTTTCGATTCCCTAGCCCACAGGCCAGTGCTTATTTTCATGGCCCTTTTACAAATAATAAATATTATTTTTATGGCTAATTAACACAGCAATCTGTATTTTAATTTACTTCTCACTTCTGGAAAAGTTAGTGGACAGAGGAACAACAACAAAAAAAGCTACATTCTCTTAAAGGTAATTTGTTCAAACAGTTCTCTTGTTATTTTTTTTTAATAATAAGTTTAAAAATCTATTATTATAGAGTAATTGCTCATCAAATTTCTTTTTAAAAGTCAAAGCAATTTTCAAATTATAAAGAACTTCTCAAATGTGTCTAGATAATTATGAGGCTCTATTTTATTTAACTCCTATTACTTCAGTAGGCTGCAAGGCCTGTTACAATCTTTGCCATTGGAGCACAAGATTGCATTAACTGTGTTCACGTGTAAAGCACCATGTGATGCATGTTAAAGATAGTACATTTCTGTTGTTGCAAACACATCCGTATGTAAATTATCTATCAACTTCCTATAGCATCAGCTGTTAGGACTGGCACAAATTATTTTCTCCCTCTCTAAGTTTTAAGGATGATAAAGCTGCATGAGAGATTAGATAGATAGATAGATAGATTAGATAGATAGATAGATAGATAGATAGATAGATAGATAGATGATAGATCGATAAAATAGGTTGACAAATGAGCTATGACTTTAACCAACTCATCCCCCTTGATAAAGAAAAATGGTTAAAGGCCACTGAAATGCTGGGATCTCCAGAAAGACTCTTGGCATCAGCAGAACAGCTACTCCCGGGACAGGACCCTTGAAACTCTTAGATCGCTCCACGATTCTCTCACTGAAGTTGAAAACTTGCCATAATTTCTTGCTACCACACAGAATCTGATTTTTAAAATTGTCTATGTGTACATACAAAGGCAAATATCTGTTTTCCTTAATTATTGAAATAAAGTCCAATTTTGGATTATCTAGGGTCGTGAACTGACTGTGGGAGATACAGGGGAATCATGAACTTATAAGAACTTATAACATTGATCACACACACGTGTGCATGTTTATGCACACTTGCACGGGAGCACACAAACATACATTCGCTGCACCTTAGTCTACTCTTCTCTTTTTGATTCTCCATTCTACGCGAGTGCCCACATCCTGGGACCCCCTAGATACTTTTCCTGGGCCCTTGGTCATCTAATTGCTGCTTCCCTTAAATGCAGAGGCAAAGAGACACCTAGAGCCACCCAGAAAAGGGTCTGGTTCGCTTTAAACATTACTTTTCTCGTCATTATTCTCTACCCCCCAATACAGTTGCCGGCTGTGATCTGCTGCCTTTCAACTTGGAATAAAATACATTACTTATGCAGCGAATGTTTTTAATGTAACAAAGCAGAGGAATAAAAATGCCTTACAACAGTTTTATTAAAAACAAATTCCCACAGTAAATACATATACACTCCGTCTCTGGGAGCAAAACAGCCAAGGACATCACCGCTAAGTGCTCTGGGAAGTGCTTATAAATTACTTGAAATAAAAAACATTGTTGCCTGGACATCAGGGATGAAATGCTGCAGTTTGTAATAAATTAACACAGAACTTTACTTCCCCTCCTCGAACAAAGCAGCCATTTGTCTGAATAACCCACATTCAGCTGTGAGTTATATTTTCACAACTGCAACTGCATTCATTTGCAAATTATTCTGCAGTTTTAATGCTCAAGTTTTAAATACCTTGAGAACTAATAAATAAAGCAAAGTAGAGCAAACAGTTGGCTTGTAGTTTAAAAACTGCCCTAATTTCTGCTTTTCTTTTGGCTCTTTTCCTTTCAAAGTAATTTTTTTTTTTTTTTTTTTTTTTGTAAATGGTATAAAGTTTCTTTAAACTACACTTTAAAAATAAATCTAAAATGTGTTTGGGGGTATTCACACCAGAGAGAAGTTTCCATAATTCCATTAACTGTGAAGGTATTTGGCTAGTACTCATTTTACATTTTTAAGACTTTTCTTCTACCAATACTTTAATTTAGTGACAGAATAATTTATACCTATCTTTGAGGGTTTTCTGATTGTGTGTAACTTTTGTCTGCAAGTCTTGGATTTGGTTAGATTTTTTTCTCTTTCTCCCTCTGCTAGATTTTGTCCAGAAAAAAAAAAAAAAAATCTCAAAAGAAAAGTCGTGTCACTTCCCTTGAATTATTTTGATTATAAAACAAAAACTCTGCAAGAAAACTCTTTTCACAATCTGCTCGATAAAACAAAACGAACCGCTTTCCAGGTTCTTGAAAGAAAAATTTGATAGAAGCATTTACAGATTTAGTTTGAGGTTTGAAGGTTATTTTCCCGGCAAAAAAAAAAAAAAAAAAAAAAAAAAAGGCCAGTTTCCTTGTGCGGAGTTACTAGCTTTGTCAAATTTCTTTTGCATTGTTTTAAATAAGGTCTTGTGTAGGCAATTGTGCCGCATGAAAGTAAAGCCACCATTTTCAGGAAGCGATTTGAGGAGGAAAACTCTTCAGAAGCATGTTATTTTCAGAAAAGTGCCTCATAAAATATTTTTATAAAGTAGGAGTTGAAATCATTTAAAAATCACTCTCTTTTATAAATCTGTTTGGAGAAAGATCTTTTGATCCCCTTTTTCTTCTGATCCTTAGCTTTTATTTTGCTTAGAGGTAAACAGCATTTGCCTCATTTAAACAACGGCATTTGCCATTGTGGTTCTTAAATAGTTTTCCAGCCACCCTATGGCAATTCATCACATGGGATAAAATAAGGATACTTTGCCTCCAAGACTTTTATCACCTCCCAGAAAATGTTTGTTGTTTTTTGCTTTGGTTTTTTTTTTTTTTTTTTTTTTTTTTCCTTCTCTCTCTCTCTCCCGCCCCTACCCCCACCCCGAGCTGCGGGGGATTGTTTTAGGACATTTCAAAGCCTTTTGTGAAGAGGCAACCAAAGTCCTTCTGCAGAGAAAAAGAAATGCTTGATTACTTGCACTGCAAAACGGGAGATATTTCCAAATTCCCTTTTAATTAAGATGTCTAAATAGCCATTTCCTTGGAGAGAGAGATTTCCAAACAGTTTAAAACTAAGGATGCTTAACTGCAACAGACATTCCGCCCCCTCTGACCCTGGAGGCGAGGGGCTGTCACCTGGGGGGAGGTAAATGGACATCCATTCGTGTAACTCCATAAAGGTCAGATGGGGGGGGCACCCAAAACGGAGGTCGGGATACCGAGGTACTCGTAGGACCACAGGGCTTTAGTAACGCCATGGGCTTCTATTAAGAGAAACTTGCTTCTCTAGTTAGCCAGGTCATTTCTGCAAGTGCATACACCTTTGTCATTTTTAAAAATCACTCAGAGATTACTGGTTTGGTGCTATTTGATTCTCTGACCATCCAAGCCAGATTAAGAGCATTTGCTCAGGCCCTAAGGACTTCATAGCTGGCCACCCATCTGGTGTTAGGCTTGAGTCTGTGAAAATCCCTCAGCTTAGCACTGAATATTCTTTTTAAAGACGTTTAAGTAAAAGGGCTGACATTAGCATATGTTCCCCCCAAGTGTCCTGTTGAACTTTCTGCTGGGCATCACCCTACCACGGGCTTTCTGGATGTTGTCCAATGAGAGATTGGCTTGGAACTGTAAAATTAGCCATCTGCCTATTAAAAATGTAACCAGCTGCATCCGATGAAACACAGTGACTATTGAAATGAACTCATCCGGGAGAGAACTCGAGTCCCCTGCTTGGACATTTTTCCAATCTACTGCTAGACTGAGACACTCCACAAGCAAAGAGCCTTTCGTCCTTGTTTGGAGGAAAACGGCATGACTCTCAAGAACGAAGAAGACTTGCGGGTTTGTTGTGTTGCTAAAATTCTGGCATTTCTCAGGATGAGTTGGACTTGAAGTGCAGAATTCTCAATTTGTCTGCCATTTGTTTAAAACACCTCTCTGTTGCAAGAAAACTAAAATATAAAATAAGCACACCCCTAGTATCTCCCTCCCTTCAAGATGTTATGGTAAATCCTGGGCATTTCTAACAAACCTTAATCCCCAAGCCTAAAATACTCTAAGCAGCACATAATAACTTAAAACTGAGAGCTGGAGCCATAATTACTCCTGTAAGGGCTACCATTTCACCAGATATTAGGCATTCTATATTTACCATAAGGTCTGTTTATTAAAAATGAGAAATTTCAATAGCTTGCGCTATTTTTTCCCTAAAGCCTAATGGAGCATTAAAAAATAATTCATTAACTAATTAACAAAACTGTGTTTATTTACAGTATATAAAATGTTTCTATCAGGAAAATAACACACCATAATACAGCGTTGTGTTGACAGCAAAACATCTGCAGCTTAATTTAATGCATTTACTAAATGACGAGGGGAAATCAAAGGATGTTTAAACAGCTACTTCTCTGCCTGTGATTTGTGTTTCTCTTTAGAGGTCACAGGCACCAAGAAAAGATGCCCCTTGGGAAGCCGGAGTTATTTTCAAAGGTGCTCAATACAAAAATCTTTATGCAATTAGGGAAAGACCGGTCTGCACATGGCTTGGACTCCGAGCCAGTTAACACAGATGGGTCTGTGCAAATGTCCTAAATCCAACTGCTTGGAAGTCACTAAGTGCTGTTAGGTCGAAACATATGAAGATTTTTTTTTGTAGTTCAAAATCTGTCAAATATTGACAGCTTTATTACATTCAATGTGATATTTCCCATTTGGACTTCCCTCCCTCCCTTCCTTCTATCCTCTCTTCCTTCTTTCCTTCCTTTCTTCCTTCCTTCCTCCCTCTTTTTTCTTTTTCTCTCTTCTGCTTTCCCTTCCTCCCTTCTCTTTCTTTCTCTCTCTCCTACTCTCTCTCTCCCCCTCTCTTCTTTCTTATATTGCCTTGGACGGGATTTTTGCCAACACAAAAAATTAGAGTCAAAGAAAGTATGAATTGATAAATTTGCCTATTATTCTATTTTAAAATATGTTTTGCTAGGTTCATTTTCCCACTAAATCTCTCCTCTGCTCCTGCCTGAAACTTCTCAGAAGGCAAAGTGTTTTCCATTTGTTTATAGGGTTGATTTTCTTATCACCACCCTAATATGAAACTGCAAGAAAATTGTATGTGGTATGGTAGTAGTCATATCACATGCAGTTCAGGTGGGTATATAAATCAAAATCTCTCAGAAGAAAAGCTTATAGTCTGGTGATAAAATCAGCAACAATACAGGCAAATGTTATGTTTTGAGAATTTGTCCTTCATTCACTTAGACTTAAAGCTTAGAGTTACCTCACGAATTACAAAATAAACTAGAAAAAAAAACCACATCATTTCCCCTTAACACCCAAGCAGATTCTTAACGTCTACCTTTGTTATAATATTGCACTAATTATAAATGTTTTATTTCAACTCAGCTACTCAGAGGCCATCCATGCTGCCTTTTCACAGTAGAACCCTGGCTATATAACAGCCGTAAGGAAATTTCCTATAGTAATTTCACCTGTTTCAGATGCACACACATTGTAAGCCTCTTAAGCTACATAGAACAAATAGGATATATTCTGAAAACTGGAGTACCATTTAAAATTAGATTTTGTTTTAAAGTCTAGTTCAGCAAATTGTACTAACTGAACAGAATTGTTTTAACCATGTCCCTCTGGATTTATACAGGAGGGGGCTATTAACTCACAATACTAGTATCTGTTGTACAATTACAATCATGCATTGCTTAACTACGGGGGGCGGGGATACGTTCTGAGA
Organism: Theropithecus gelada; assembly: GCF_003255815.1. Lineage (NCBI taxonomy): Eukaryota > Metazoa > Chordata > Mammalia > Primates > Cercopithecidae > Theropithecus > Theropithecus gelada. The sequence goes on along the minus strand of NC_037688.1, from coordinate 9,118,983 downwards.
AATATACTGTTAGGCTCTCTTATCTGCAAACGTCGTAGAGTGTACTTACACAAACCTAGATGGTATAGCCTATTACACACCTAAGCTATATAGTATGGCCTATTGCTCCTAGGCTGCAAACCAGTACAGCATGTTACTGTGCTGAATACTGTAGGAAGTTGTAACACAATAGTATTGGTAACTCTAAATACATCTAAACATAGAAAAGGTACAGTAAAAATACAGAATTATAATCTTATGGGACCACCATATATTTGGTCCATCATTGACCAGAATATCATTATATGGTGCGTGACTGTCTATGAGTGTGGTCATATTGTGCTACTGTGGGTTGAACATGGACATTGGTTTGGTTCCCTGTACTGAGGCAGTGTTAGGGAACCACCCATGCAACATCATTATTTTCCCCTTCCACCAACTCCAAATCTTGAGGTCACTGTTAAAATAGGACACCAAATATCTGTAATGTTGCATCAGAGTTCTTGTTGACCAGGGATAGAAATCACTTAGCAAATGTGCTACCACTAACCCTTCCTGTGACCTCTGCAGACATTACTAGTGGATTACAGCAGTCTTCCTCATTGACCATAGGTAAAGCCTCAGAACACTTCTCAAAACACATACTACAAATCAATCAGAGTTGTCTCAACAGATGAAAACTCTTAGCTGAAACTAACAGATCCACATGGAGATCAAATCAAGGACCTTAAAACAACAGGATAAATTGTTTCACCACCAGTTTGTTCAGTGTGGCCTCAATTAACTGTATCCTAACTGATCATCTTCAATTAAGCATGTTTGTTTGTCTTTCGGCTACGCTTTATCTGTAAGAGAAAGAGATACACGTTATTTTCTTTAAAAGCACATTTCAAGGGATTGTTGGGACCTATAACCTTCCAGGCTGTTTTCTGTAGTCAGGTCACAACTAACCTCATCTCTTATTCCATCCGCACTAATTCCTACAGGCTTGGACAGTGCAAAATGTTGTTTAGACTGACAACCTAAAGCAGATTTGTATTTCTCAACTATACTCTACTTACTTCTTATAGACTAGTACATTTCCCAAAATAAATAAAGGAAAAGAATAAAAACTAATACCAGAAAATATTTCCTGAAAGGATTGACATCCCTGATTTCATTTGCATTTTGAATCATGGAGATAATGTTATAATCAGAATTGAGTGAGTGCACATTCCTACATAGGGCCTTCTATAGCTCCCATTACCCACGAAATAGCCCAGTCACTTTTCTGTGTAAATGACAATGTGCTTTGTCGATCCTTATCTCATGTAGTCTTATGCCTCCACACCCCCTCATTCTATATTCAACCTCTGTAAATTATTTACCTACATTGTCTTCTCAGACACCTGTGCCCTTGCATGGACTGTATTCTCTGCCAGGCAATATGCTATTTTCTCTGTCTGGTTAACTTTTTTGTGTGTGTGAAGAAGTCTCGCTCTGCCACCCAGGCTGGAGTACAGTGGTGCAATATTGGCTTATTGCAACCTCCATCTCCTGGATTCAAGCGATTCTTCCCCCTCAACCTCCCAAGTAGCTGGGACTACAGGTGCACACCACCACACCCGGCTAATTTTTGTATTTTTAGTAGAAATGAGGTTTCACCATGTTGGTTGGCCAGGCTGGTCTCAAACTCCTGACCTTAGGTGATCCACCTGCCTCAGCCTCCCAAAGTGCTGGGATTACAGGTGTGAGCCACCACACCCAGCCTGCCTGGTTAACTTCTTATCCTTTATCCCTCAAGCCCCAGTTCACATATAAACCTCCATCTGTGCCTGAGACATGCAGTCCAGTGCTCTCTGCTAAATATAATTGTGTAATTTACTTTTTTTATTTTTGATACAGACAATCACTCTGTCCCCCAGGCTGAAGTGCAGTGGTGAGATCTCGGCTCACTCCCACCTCTGTCTCCCGGGTTCAAGCGACTCTCATACCTCAGCCTCCTGAGTAGCTGGGATTACAGGTGTGCACCACCTCACCAAGCTAATTTCTGTATTTTTAGTAGAAGTGGGGTTTCACCATGTTGGCCAGGCTGGTCTTGAATTCCTGATCTCAAGTGATCTTCCCACCTCGGCCTCCAAAAGTGCTGGAATTACAGGTGTGAGCCACCACGCCCAATCTGTGTAATTTACTTTTGAATCAGACCGGTTAGGAGCCCAGATCCTGTAGCAAGATTCCTCAGCCTACAATGCTAGCTGCCCTCTTGCTCGCTATGAGTCTGCAGGCAAGTGATTTAGCCTCTCTATGCCTTGGTTTTTTCATCTGTAAAATGGACATAGTAGTAACTAACTAAAGATTAAGAACAGACACATATGCAACATGCTCAGAATGGCAAATAGTGTCAATACATGTTAGCTATTATTTTCTATGATAACTTTCAATTCCCTTGTCTGGGAAACCGCCACTGAATACATGGACCTTACTCTTTTCATCCTTGTTCTCCCAGTTCTTAGCCTGGAGCCTGACATGGTATAAGCACCCAAGGAAAGTTTGCTGACACTTGCTAAAGTGAAGAATAAGAGAGTGGGAAAAGTAAATAAAAAGCATTAGGAGTAATGGTGTTAGGTGTCGTGGAAATATATACTAGTATAAGAATTGACAAAAAAACAAAGAAATAGAGAACACATATATCCTACTAATATGTATACTTTATAAAATGGTAGTTGAAAATACAGCTTCTTATATATTAATATTAGGCTTACATATAGCCACTCATCAAGGGAAAGTACAGAATTATCACATTTGTAGGAGGAAAAACCTCACTGGGCTAAGTTATTTTCAACCTCCATGGTAGGACAGGAGGCTCCGTGAAACATGATGCTAAATATATGGTCTTTTTTCAATCCATACTCTCATAACCAAAAATCCAAACCAGTTCATGTCAAACAGGAGAAGACGGTGGGTATGAATGAGCCTTCAGAAGGGAGGGTCTCTGGGGCCGGAGGAGCAATGTCCTCTTTAGGGTAGATGTCCCCCACTAACGCACACAGTCTCTAGAGCCAGATTACCTGGGTTTGAGTCTCAGCCATGACATTTACCAGCTGGGTGACCCTAGGCCAGGCACGTCCCCTTTTTGTCTTCAGTTACCTTGCCTGTAAAATAAGGGATAATGTAGGCATGACCTCATAGGGTTGTTGTGAAGTGAAATGAGATAATCCTGTAAATCCCTAAGCACTGCACCTGGCACAAACATGCACTTCATAAATGTATGCGGTCATGATTACCAAATGAGCTTCTCAACGGGGACTCAGAGACTTGGTTGGTGAGCCTGGGATGCAAGGAAGCTTCCAGATAGGAAGAGACAGGCTGGAACCTAGGAGAATGCATTTGGCATTAAGTGGGAAAGAGAGAGTGTGCTTGCTTCTATTCCCTGTGTTTGGATTGACTTTTTAAACAGCACAACCTCCGCTAACCTTAGTTGCAACACTGCACTGAAATGTTACTCCCAGGATTTGACATTTTCTTATTCTTCCTACTACTGTTTTCTCCTTTGTTGCTTTGAAAATATGAATTAATGATGAATACTAATGAGCCCCGTGACAAGGCAACCTCCGTCTAGACACCACTAATGTTGGGAGCTTCAAGACTCACGACACTTCTAAAGAGGGGAGATGTAAAGAATCTTTTCCCTGATTTCCAAACTCACGTGGCCCCAAAAGTCATTTTCTCCCCCTTTCCTCCAATCCAACTCCTTTCCTTTAAAATTTTAAAAGAATCTTCAAGAAAGCCGCATGAATGAGACTTTGAACTTGTTCATAAGATTTTATGTGTCTACCTGGAGTAGACATGAAATTGCTTTTTTTGTTAAAGTACTGTTGCATTTATGAAAATCTTTCTGGATGCCTTTTTATCACCCTGTGCTTGCTTTTTTTCCTTTTATTGTTTCTTATGTTGTTTCATGGAGCTTGGGGATTTGTGAAGCAGCCAACCAGAGGGAACTGAAGTCATTGATAGTGAACACACAGTGACTTCCTAGCTGATGCCAATTTTCCCCTCCAATAAAAACAGTCGCATTTGTCTGCCGTTGGCATCAAAGACGATTTTTATGGCATGGTCTATACCACTATATCAACATGATGGTAGATTTCTGTGCATTAAAATCCAAGGAGAGACTAAGAAAAATTAGAATATGGAGGATTTTAGAGTAAAGCCATACAACTGATTCAGGTACTGTAAATTTAGACAACTTTCTCAGTCTAAGTCAGTATTTACACCAAAGATGTTCTGTGCATTCAGTAGGTATGGTATTTAAGAACAGCTTTCAGAAGCAAACAGTATCTTGCCATTAGGGCTCTCTTTCTACCCTGAGTTCCTTTTCTTGGCTGCACTCCATAGATCAGAGGGCTGGACGTCAACAACTGAGAAAAATTGACAAGAAGAGATGGGCACCCAGCAAGACTCTAGGACTCACCAAAGCCATCAGAAATTTGTCCCTCACTTCACTGACCCCTGGAATTGCTCCTATTGAAACAGTAAGAGGAGCTCTACTACTGAAGATGTAGATTCAAATCCTAATTGGCCAGGCGCTGTGGCTCAACACCTGTCATCCCAGCACTTCAGGAGGCTGAGGTGGGCGGATCACTTGAGGTCAGGAGTTCAAGACAAGACCAGCCTGGCCAACATGGTGAAACCCCATCTCTACTAAAAATGTGAAAAGTTAGCCTGGTGTGGTGGCGTGCACCTGCAATCCCAGCTACTCGGGAGGCTGAGGCAGGAGAATCGCTTGAACCTGGGAGGCAGAGGTTACAGTGAGCTGTGATCATGCCACTGCACTCCAGCCTGGGTGACAGAGCAAAACTCTGTTCCCCCCCAAAAAAAAATCTAACTAGTAAGTGACAATGAGTCTATTGGTCCCATGACTCAGTTTACTTATCTCCAAAATAGGGATACTGTTAGGACCTCCTTCCTCTGCCTGTCAAAATGATTAAGTTAGGATTACAATATCCATGAAAGCAAGTAAGGGGTTTAACTTAGTATCTGGCTAATGGTAAGAGCTCAAGTGTTTGTTGTCAGTATAGATACACATAAGCAGGTCACATAATAAAGGAACTAAACTTACCCAGTTTCTCCGACACACTGGAGAAAACATTCTATCCAAGATTCAGCAGGAGTTGGTGACTTTCTTGCCCAGGAATTCCTGCATGCATTTCACTGAAATTGTGCTTACCAGTACCTCCTTAACTTGTTTTCTCATTTCAAGCACAAATTTCACATTTACCACCTCTACGAGTTTTCTAATAATTTCTTCATCAAATCATATGTTACTATTAGCATACATATGCATTCGACAACAAATTCACCTAGAACCTCCCAGTTCTGGGTGTGGAGGTAGTGGGAGGTGACAGGGATTGGGTGGTGGTATAGGCTTACAGAAGTCACAAACTGTGAAACAGTCCCTGTCCAAAGTCATGGGCAAATGGGTGCCTACAGACACTTAAACAAACAACAATGTTGTGATCATTAATATAAAGACTAAGAGTGTGGTCTCTGAGACAGGCTTCCTGAGATGCAATCTAGTCTCTACCATTAAACAGCTGTGTGACCCTGGGCAAATGTCTTACCTGTCTGTGCCTCGCTTTCCTCATCTGTGAAATGGACATGAAAACTATACCTACTTCATAGAGTTGAATGAGATGATATGTCTAAAACATTTAGAATAATGCCTAACACATTATAATATTATGTAAACTTCATCTTAAAAACTAGTGAATGAAAATTATAATTTGGTGTGCTAACTATGGACCAAGCACTGTGCTAAGAAGGGTTTTACACTGATTGTCTATCTCATTTCACCCTTGCAAGGAAATGCACACATCAACCCTGGAGACGTTACTTGGCCTTGGTTGTAAATTGGGGTTAATGAAGTACCGTCCTATAACATTGTCAGAAGGATTCAATGAGTTAATATGCCTAGAGTAGTTAGGGCTAGGCCAGTACAAAGTTAAGGGCTTAGCAAGAGAAGTTTACAAAGTTTAAATAGCTTGCCTGGATTCACATGGCCAATTGATAAGGGTTGAATCATTATTTAAACCCAGGCATGCAATTACTACCTTACCACAGTGACTGACTGAAGAGAATGCACAACCAGGCATAGGTCTATGCAAAGCTTTGTGAAAGCACAAATCCTTCAGTCGCATCTGCGAGGATCAGGGGAGTTTACATGGAGCAGATGATCCTTCCTTCTTTCCTTCCTTCCTTCCTTCCTTCCTTCCTTCCTTCCTTCCTTCCTTCCTTCCTTCCTCTTTTTCTATGACAATGGCAGTAGACATTTCATTTACTTTGGTTCAATGCAATAGTAATGACAGTATACACTAAAAGAATGTTACAAACTCCTGTGGGTCAAGAGACAAGATCCTTTATCACAGGCCAAGATGTAGTCACACATCACGTGATCATGTAGGCTGGTAACTGGCTTCAGTGGTGGTTGGGCTGACTCAGCCTGAAGCAAGAGGAAAGCAAGTGTGGTTAATTAAGACTGCAGGGAATGTTTAGACTGTGTGCAACCGATACCCCAGCCACCGTCTCCATGTTTTCCTGCAGAGAAAATCTGCATACAACTCAAATATTACTATACTTCCTAAAACCCTTTCAGATATTGTCAGGGAAGAAATTGAGAGGAAGGACTTAGCACTTTTAGAATTATCCCAGTGGCACGCTTAAAGAGTGGTGATTGATGAGAAAGGACAAGTAGTAATTCTCGAATTATGCTTCTATTTATACTTCAATTACAACATTGCGAGAAGAAAACAAGACTTGTGTCCCTTCATAACCTCCGTAGAACTGGGCTTAGTGTCTCTCACATAAATGATTCCCATAAAGGAATGGTGAACTAAGGGGTGAAATAGAGAGAGACTTTATCATATCTTTGATAGAATGACAGAGCTCTCTCTTGGCTCTTTAGGGAAAGATCACAAAATAAAAACATACAAAGTACAAAAGGTTTTCTTATCTAATGACTAGTAGGGCAGAACCTATTGGGTAAACACACCCTGGAGCTGTTTTTTAAACTCTAAATAAAAGACAACTCACCCTCCTGCTAATTCTTCTTTTAGCTTCCAAAATCAGCCAGTTGGCACAAGACACTAAAACATACCTAGTCCCAGCTAGACCTCATTAAAGAGATCCTCTGTAAGTACAACTCCTAAAGCAAGTGATGCTCCCGAGCAGGTTTGGAGTGACAGTAGTTCCACAAGCTCCTCCAAGAAATAAGCGTTCTTGTTCCAGTAAGTAGAGAAATGCTGCAACAATAACTCTTTCTTGGAGATTCACAATGCACACTATTCTGTTAAAGCATCTGCAACAACAGAAAAATGTATTCAATTGTGTTTAACACAATGATGCCCAAATATATTTGGCCATAAAATTCTAAAACATGTATTTATTTATATTTTAAATATATCTTTTAGTTTACATCTATATAGTAACTATGTTTATATCTGTAGAGAGATGGGTATATATATCCTGAAGAAATGGTTTCTAATGAAACACACATAAGAGAATGTTGGTCTTGGTTAGATTGTGTTGTTTCTATTGAAGGTGAGCTTAGGCCACAGGTGAGTAAGACCCTGCCCTCCAAGTAGCTACTGTATGTGATGTCTATAGGAGACTTTAATGGCAAGAAGATAATGTGCTGTTGGAGGAAAGAGAAACTCTGGGTACAGGATTAATGAAAATGAGAACACAATGAAAGTGGAGAAAGACAGCAAGACTTCTGAATTTATAACACCAGCCTTACCCTCCTCCCATACTTATATGCCCAAAAAATTGATTTTGAGCCCTGATGGTTGAACTGATTTTAAACCCTGATTTTGAGCAGGATGGTTAAAACCCAGAAACTATACTATAAAACTATAGTCCTGGCCAGGCGCCATGGCTCATGCGTGTAATCCCAGCACTTTGGGAGGCCGAGGTGATTGATTCAGAGAACAGGTTGCAGAGTGCATGACTAAGGGCAGGAAGCTCAGGCAGTGGGATCCTTACAGGGATATCTGTGGCCAAGCCTTGACAAGAGGTTCAGAGTGAAAGCCCATAAATAGAGTCATTCTAAAGCACCTAGTAGACACCACCTGCCCTGAGAGTCCCCAGAATAGTTGGGGAGATGTTGAGGAAGACTGAGGAGCTGATGACAACCAGTTGTCACAGTTATATGGGCAGTTGATTAATCATAAGGACATTTCAGTTTTACTCAAAATCTCTGAGACACTAGATTTTTACAAGACATCTGATGTTACATGTAAAATACCCAAGTCCATTCTTTTCTTACCTTTAAGTGTAACTAAAAATCAGATCAGGTAATGTGGAGTTACTCTGTCTGTAAATACATACTTGTTACAGCCCATTTGTAGTCACCTTATTTACCACCTTTTCAAAATCTTCTTAATTCTATTGGGATTACCCAAAAAGAACCACCTTCTCTCATCTTCTAAATGGGTGGTCTGTTGTGGATGTCATGGTCATTGCTGCTGTTGTGCTGGTGGGACAGGGAAGAGCAGGCATTACGAGGTTCTTAAAAAAACGAAACCAATAATGTTCCTGGTGTGATGCTGTGACAGGAAACTGTGTTCTTGCAAGAAATGTTTAACCTGAGTCTAACTGGGAGAAAATGGCCAGACAAATCGCGAATGTAGCTTGTTCTGCAAAACCCTTTTCAAATGACATAATGTGATGAAAACCAGACGGAAGTGGTGGGATTTGTCTGGGTTGGGAGAAACAAAAACATGTAACAATCAATGAAATGCAAGGAATTTGATTAAATCCAGGATTAAAAAAAAAACTCAAAAGAACTTTCTTTTGAAAATGTTGAAACTTGAGTAAGGACTATATGTTGATGACATTATTGAATTAACGGTTTTCTTAGCTATGATAATGGTGTTCTGGCTGAGGAGGAGAATGTCCTTCTCCTTGGGTGATGCCAGATAAAGTATTTAATGGGAGGGATGTAACATGATGTCTACTAATTATTTTTGGAGAGAGAAAGAGAGAGTGAGTGTGTATGTAAAGAGGAGAAGTCGTTTACGGTAAGATGGTAACAACTGGTGAATCTAGATGAAGATACTGGTCATTTATTATGTTTTCAACCTTCCTGTGGATTTGAAAACTTTTGAATTAAAAAATATTTTTTAAAGAGAAAAGTTCACAAAAAATAAAAGAGGAAATTATTCTTATGCAAAACTATATGGTTTTCTTTAGTCCAGGTTTTTGGTGCAATTATCTCCCCTTCTTTACAATGTGGCTCATGCAAGTATTTTATATCCTTTTTAAGAAATAATGAAGACTGTTGGGTGCAGCAGCTCACGCCTGTAATGCCAGCACTTTGGGAGCCTGAGGTTGGTGTATCACCTGAGGTCAGGAGTTCAAGACCAGCTTGGCCAACAAGAAGAAACCCCATATCTACTAAAAATACAAAAAGTAGACAGGCATGGGGGTGCACGCCTGTAGTCCCAGCTACTCAGGAGGCTGAGGCAGGAGAATTCTTGAACCCAGGAGGCAGAGGCTGCAGTGAGCCAAGATCACACTACTGTACTCCAGCCTGGGCAGCAGAGTGAGACTCTGTCAGGAAAGAAAGAGAAAGAAAGAGAAAGGAGAGAAAGAGAGAGAAAGAAAGAGAAAGAGAAGGAGAAAGAGAGGGAGAAAGAGAGGGAAAAAGAAAGGAAATAAAGAAAGAAAGAAGAAAGAAAGAGGAAGGAAGGAAGGAAGGAAGGAAGGAAGGAAGGAAGGAAGGAAGGAAGAAAGAAAGAAAGAAAGAAAGAAAGAAAGAAAGAAAGAAAGAAAGAAAGAAAGAAAGAAAGAAAGAAGAAAATAATGAAGTCTGGGCAGGGTGGCTCATGCCTATAATCCCAACACTTTGAGATGCCTAGGTGGGAAAATCACTTGAGCCCAAGAGATAGAGACCAGCCTGGGCAACATGGCAAAATCCTGTCTCTACAAAAAAATACAGAAATTATCTGCGCATGGTGGCGCATGCCTGTAGTCCTAGCTACTCAGAAGGCTGAGGTGGGAGGATCACCTGAGCCTAGGGAGGTTGAGGCTGCAGTGAGTCATGATTGAGCCACTGTACTTCAGCCTTGGAGACTCTGTCAAGAAGGGAGGAAGGAAGGAAGGAAAGAAGCAAGCAAGGAAGGAAGGAAGGAAGGAAGGAAAGAAGGAAGGGTAGAGAGAGAAAGAGAGAGAGAGAAAGAAAAGAAAGAAAGAAAGAGAGAGGGAGGGAGGGAGGGAGGAAGGAAGGGAGGAAGGAAGGGTCCTCCACAGCTATAATTCTCTCTGCTCTCCTTTTAACAGATGTTTCTGTTCTCTCAAGTTGCTCAGCCAATCAGGAGACTCTCCCTCACCCTTCTGGAAGAAGAGCACTACCACCATCACACAAAGAGTTTTCCTGGAACCAGGAGGCTGACCTTGCACATCACAAAATGCTTAGCAACACTCCTGAGCACAGTCCATATATGGATTTCAGATTCAGCATTACAACACCAGATTCAGTTAGCCCAGCTGACCTCTGGATGCCTCAAAGAATTCAGGTTGAAAGGGTTCATCCCTGAGTCTCATGGCAAAACCTCATCCTCATTTGCACTGTTAAAATGTTCCCAGAATGTCCTCTCACATGCCCATATCAGAAGGCATGACCTCTGTGCCACAGTTGAGAAGGTCTTGGGTGGATTTTCCAGAAGAGTTAGACCTCATGAGGTTAGACTCAAGGTAACAGAAAGAAAGCTTGAAGGAAACAGAGACACTGGCCTACAGCAGACAAGCTTTGTGGAACATGTGAGCAAAGTTTCCAAGTCCCTACATATTAAACCGTGGAACAGGAGTGAGATGAATTATCCGTGCCCCTAATTAGATGTTAGAGACAGGTCAATTTTGACTCAAGAACAAGGAAGAGTGTTTTAAAGGGGAGTGGCCAAAGATAGAACAATGTGATGCCTCTGTAGGTAGTAAGCACTCCATCAAAGGAAGTATGAAAACAAAGGCTGCATGACGATTGGGTGAGGAACCATCTTAGAGATGAATTCAAGCATCAGGTGAAAGAGTGACTTGAAAAATCTCCAAGATCCCTTTCTACACACTCACATTTCTCTCTTCTTTATTCTCCCCATGACAGAGCAGTCTCTTTGAAATAGGACCAATGGCATCAACACTGATCCCTAAAGACCCTGCCCTCTGCATGGGCTGTGTCCTTAGCTATTTGAAATAGCATAGAGTAGACATGAGGAAATCTGTCGCCCATCACAGCGGGGTGAAAACAGGGGGCCAAGGTGCTTCTAGGGGAGGCTTCTAAACCTCCGCATTGGTCTTTGTCTATCACTCCCCTGATCACCAGGTAGCTTAGACAGCCTGCTGAAAAGAATTCAGAGGCTCTCAAGCTCCCAGCGGGAAAACCTTGGAGCCCTGTTGTTGGAAATAGCTCCCAACCTGCATCTCAGGCAGGTATTTTTAGGTTCTGTCTTGAAGACACAGAAACTTTCATACATTTCAGCTTCTTTGTCTGGAGTCACTGCAACCCCAGACATGTCATTGAAAGGGGGTATAATTGTGGTCTCCTCCACCCACCAATCTGAGCAAGTCTGAAAGAGCTTCCTGCTGTGCAGCAGGGAGGATGGAGAGCCTTTTCTGGCAAGGGAAAGTCAAAATGGATTTTTTAAAATAATAATATGTTGATCAAGAAGAGAAAAAAGTCTACTGAGGAGAGGGGGCTCTGCTTTGGGGCTGATACAGAGAGGAAGGCTCCCTATTATTTTGAAACCTCGTCTTAGTTCTCCTTTGCAAGTGTAGAATTCAAGCTTGGAGGAGCTAAAGTCCTGCTTGAGGATAGGAAATAAAGATGTTTGGAATGATCTGAGTTAGATCAGTGGCTATTGTCAATATGAGGCTCTCCGGGGAATAATTATAATTGTCAATCACTGGTCATAGCCTGACATTACAAGGAGAAATAGAAGGGAAACCAAAATGATGCAGGACAGATATAAAACTGGCAAAGGGCATTCTGATGGTGTGTAGGAGCTGGTAGAAGGGATGTTTGAGTTCCTGAGACGGTTTGGCAACCATATCACCATGGGCAGGTCAACAAAGGTGACAGGGCTATGATTTCTTGAGCTCCAGGAGAACTGTCTCAAGGCTGATGTTTTAACTACAGGACAATTGATCCCAAGTGTCTGGAAGTACACTAAGTGCCTGTAGCCCATGTGACCATGAACAACATTAATCGAATCACCCACAATTAGGTTGCACCATCTCTCTCATCAATGGGTTTTGATATCAGACAGCAAAGTTGATTGAGGTGAAGAGGGTGTGGAGTTGGGTTAATGAAATGAACACTAGGCCTTTCCCATAGGAATAAAATAGTAAAGCGATTCTCCCACAGGATTCAGAAAAGAGATCACACATCATCAATTTTCTAACTGGATTGGAAAGCAGACACCTACTCCAGGAGTGGGATTTAAGGAGGCTCAGAGAACAAGAGTATCCCGCATCAGAAACCAAACTCTGATACGGGAGCAGCAACATCATTCGCGGGTCCCAGAGCAAGATGAAAACACAGAGCCCGTTGTTTAAAAATCATTAAACACTTCAAGGGCCAGGTGCGGTGGCTTACACCCGTAATCATAATACTTTGGGAAGCAGAAGCAGGAGAATTGCTTGCACTCAGGAGTTCAAGGCCAACCTGGGTAACATACTGAGACCCCCATCTCTACCAAAAAAAAGAACTTTTTAAAATTACCTGGGCATGGTGGCATGCACCTACAGTCCCAGCTACTTAGGAGGCTGAAGTGGGAGGATCACTTGGGCCTGGGAGATTAAGGCTGCAGTGAGCTATGATTGTATCACTGCACTCTAGCTTGTGTGACAGATGGAGACCCCATCTCCCCCGCACCCCCCAACATACAAAAAGAATTTCAAGATAAGGTGTCAACAGCAGGGCATTAAGCCAAATGCAAGGCCCTTTTGAGAGCAGGAGTTCATACAGTGATGTGGGTCACTTGCCTATGAAGCCATCTGTGATCAGAGTAAATCCCTGTCTGATGGTCACTGAGATCAGGAGCACTAGGAGATATGGGGACTTGTTCAAAACACAAAGACACCCTGTAGCTGTTATTGGAACAACTGGTAAGGAAAAGTCAAAATGGGCTTTTAAAATAACAATATGTTGATCAATGAAAGAAAAAAATCTGTTGAGGGGAAGAAGCTCTGAATTTGGGTACTTGAGCCCAGTGGTTTGGCTTGTAAAAGGTTATATTACCTGTCAGTGCTTGACAGCATTTAATACAGAAATCACCCGATCCTAGTCAAACTTCCTATTCCACACACACACACCCCACCCCCAATAATTGCCAATATTTACTGAGTACTTACTGTGTGGTAGGTTTGGTACTAAAAGCTTTTATTTGAGCTTCATAATGACTCTATAAAGAATGAAACATTATTACCTTTATTTTTCAAATTTTAGATTCAGGCCGTGCATCTACAGGTTTGTTACAGGGATATATTGCATAGTGGTGAAGTTTGGGCTTCTAGTGTACCCTTCACCCAAATAGTGAATACTGTACCAAACAGGTAATTTTTCAACCCTTGCTCCTCACCCCCTTTCCTCCTTTTGGGGTCCCCACTGTCTATGATTTTCATCCTTATGTCCATGTAAATCCATTGTTTAGCTCCCACTTATAAGTGAGAACATGTAGTATTTGAGTTTCTCTTTCTGAATTATTTCACTCAGGATAATGGCCTCCAGCTCCATCCACGTTGCTGCAAAGGACATGATTTCATTATTTTTATGGCTGCATAGTATTCCATGGTGTATATGTACCATATTTTCTTTATGCAATCCACCACTGATGGATACTTAGGTTGATTCCATGACTGCTACTGTGAATAGTGCTGCAATGAACCTGGCGGTACAGGTGTCTATTTTATATAATTGATATGGTTTGGCTCTGTATCCCCACCCAAATCTCATCTTGAATTGTACTCCCATAATTCCCACATGTTGTGGAATGGACCTCATGGGAGATTATTTGAATCATGGGAGCAGTTTGCCCCATACTATTCTTGTGGTAGTGAATAAGTCTCACGAGATCTGATGGTTTTATCAGGGGTTTCTGCTTTTGCATCTTTCTCATTTTCTTTTGCTACCACCATGTAAGAAGTGCCTTTTGCCTCCCACTGTGATTCTGAGGCCTCCCCAGCCACGTGGAAGTGTAAGTCCAATTAAACCCCTTTTTCTTTCCCGTCTTGGGTATGTTTTTATCAGCAGTGTGACAACAGACTAATACAGTAAATTGGTACCAGTAGAGTGGGGCACTGCTGAAAAGGTACCCAAAAATGTGGAAGTGACCTTGGGATTAATAACACGCAGATACTGAAACAGTTTGGAGCGCTCAGAAAAAGATAGGAAAATGTGGGAAAGTTTGGAACTTCCTAGAGACTTGTTGAATGGCTTTGACAAAAATACTGATAATGATATGGACAATGAAATCCAGGCTGAGGTGGTCTCAGATGGGGATGAGGAACTTTTTGGGAACTGGAGCAAAGATGACTCTTGTTATGTTTTAGCAAGGAGACTGGTGGCATTTTGCCCCTGCCCTAGAGATTTGTGCAACTTTGAACTTGAGAGAGATGATTTAGGGTATCTGACAGAAGAAATTTCTAAGCAGCAAAGCATTCAAGGAGTGATTTGGGTGCTGTTAAAGGCCTTCGGTTTTAAAAGGGAAGCAGAGCGTAAAAGTTCAGAAAATTTGCAGCCCGACAATGTGATAGAAAAGAAAAACCCATTTTCTGAGGAGAAATTCAAGCCAGCTGCAGAAATTTGCGTAAGGAGCCCAATATTAATCCCCAAGACAATGGGGAAAGTGTCTCCAAGGCATGTCAGAGGTCTTCACAGCAGCCCCTCCCAGCACAGGCCCAGAGGCCTATGAGGAAAAAGTGGTTTTCTGGGCTGGACCCAGGGTCCCCCTGCTGTGTGCAGCCTAGGGACTTGGTGTCCTGCATCCTAGCCTCTCCAGCCGTGACTAAAAGGAGCCAAGGTACAGCTTGGGCTGTGGCTTCAGAGGATGGAAGCCCCATGCCTTGGTAGCTTCAACGTGGTGTTGAGCCTGCGAGTGCACAGAAGTCAAGAATTGAGGTTTGGGAACCTCTGCCTAGATTTCAGAAGACATATGGAAGCACCTGGATACCCAGGCAGAAAAGTTTGCTGCAGGGACAGGGCCTGCATGCAGAATCTCTGCTAGGGCAGTGCAGAAGGGAAATGTGGGGTTGGAGTCCCCACACAGAGTCCCTACTTGGGCACTGCCTAGTGGAGCCGTGAGAAGAGGGTCACCATCCTCCAGACGCCAGAATGGTAGATCCACTGACAGCTTGCACTGTGCATCTGGAAAAGCTGCAGACACTCAATGACAGCCTGTGAAAGCAGCCAGAAGGGGGGCTATACCTGCAAAGCCACAGGGATGAAGCTGCCCAAGGCCATGGAAACCCACCTCTTGCATCCATGTGACTTGGATGTGAGACCTGGAGTCAAAGGAGATCATTTTGGAGCTTTAAAATTTGACCACCCCGCTGGATTTCAGACTTGCATAGGCCCTGTAACACTTTTGTTTTGGCCAATTTCTCCCCTTTGGAAAGGCTGTATTTATCCAATACCTGTGTCCCCATTTTATCCAGGAAGTAACCAGCTTGCTTTTGAGTTTTTGCCTTGTCTCAGATGAAACTTTGGACTGTGGACTTTTGGGTTAATGCTGAAATGAGTTAAGACTTTAGGGGACTGTTGGGAAGACATGATTGGTTTTGAAACGTGAGGATGTGAGATTTAGAGGAGCCAGGGACAGAATGAGATGGTTTGGCTCTGTATCTCCACGCAGATCTCATCTTGAATTGTACTCCCATAATTCTCACTTGTCGTGGGAGGGACCTGGTGGGAGATAATTTGAATCACAGGGATGGTTCCCCCGTATTGTTCTTGTGGTAGGGAATAAGTCTTACGAGATCTCATGGCTCTATCAGGGGTTTCTGCTTTTGGATCCTTCTCATTTTCTCTTGCCACTCCCATATAAGAAGTGCCTTTCACCTCCCACCATGATTCTGAGGTCTCCCCAGTCCTGTGGAACTGTAAGTCCAACTAAACCTCACCTTTCAGTCTCAGGTATGTCTTTATCAGTAGTGTGAAATGGACTAATACAATAATGATTTCTTTTTTTTTTTTTTTTTTGATAGATGCCCAGTAATGGTGCTTCTGGGTTGAATGGTAGTTCTATTTTTAGTTCCTTGAGAAATCTCCATACTATTTTCCATATTATCCCAGTTTTAAAGCTAAGGGAGATGAGGCTTCATGGGATTAGCTATCAGACTTACATTTCCCAATGCAAGGTCTATAACTACTGCAGGGACAGGGCCTGAATTCTGAGTTCTGACTTAGATTTTTTTTTTTTTTTTGAGATGGAGTCTCACTTTGTCGTCCAGGCAAATGGTGCAGGCTTGGCTCAGTGCAACCTCCGTCCCCAGATCCAAGCCATTCTCTTGCCTCAGGCTCCCAAGTAACTGGGATTAGAGGCACCCACTACCATGCCCTGCTGATTTTTGTATTTTTAGTAGAGATGGGGTTTCACCATGTTGGCTAGGCTGGCTTCAAACTCCTGACCTTAACTGATTTGCTCTCCTCAGCCTCCCAAAGTGCTGGGATTATAGGCGTGAGCCACCGTGACTGGCCTGACCTGGATTCTTAACCAGGAGACTACACTACTTTTTTCGGAACTGGTTGTCTCACTGTCTTTTTCTTTTTCTCACCTGTCCCATTTGACAATCAAAGGAAGAGAGGTCAAGGCACTCTGAAAGTTACTTGGAAAATTACTAGGAGAATCAAGTCCAAACATAACCCCTGCTCATGGCTCCCTAATTGAACAAAAGAAGGAAGAAAGGGAATGGCCCCAAACACCCTTCAGCGCTCATACAGCCACGCGGCTGAGGACCAAGGCTGGCAGGACGTCAGTAGGTCACAAGCCCCACACCTCCTGGAAGGGTAGGCGCTGAGCCAGGCAGACAGACCCCCAAGACAAACAAATGGAAAAGCCTAAGGGAAGAGCCCACCCCACAAATACCTGTAAAATCTTTTTAGGTTCAAACAGTGTTTTGCAATAGCCAGAAAAAAAAAAAAAAAAAAGACCTGGCTGAAGCAGTTTGTAAAAGTGTAAAGGAGAAGTTAATTAAATCATAACTTAGTTGCTAAGAAGGCTTCGCTCCTGGTTGGAAGGAAATTGTTCCTACAATTGGAAGCAAAAGTTTTCAGAGCAGGGGAATGTGGTCCCGCTTATTTTAACATTTCTTCCCCATTTTTTGCCATGATGGGAAATATCAGGAAATAAGAGGGTATAAGGAAAAGGAGCCTGGGATCCCCTTACCCTAGGATTCACCAGCAGCTCTTCCATAAATGGAACTGCTGATCACTCAGAACCAAGGCATTGCTGACTCAGCCTTAGCATGAAGAAGGAAGGAGCTCTTCAGAGGCAAGTCTGAAACCAGAAGGAGATTGGCCAGAGAGTCCAGCATTTCAGCACCTACCAGGTGTGAGAAGTCTTTCCCACTACTTTGCTAGAACATCTGTCTGCTTTGGCCATCTCTGTCGATCCCAAAGAGCTTCTCAAAAACAGGAATTATTGTTTAATTTGTCGTGGTGTCCTTCAGTGTTTATCTGGCACATAGGAGGCTCAGTAAGTTGAACCGGCAATAGCTGGGCTTGTAGAGGAAGGTGCTTATTTGGGATCCAAGTGTTTTCCTTTACATCTTATTCTCTCTATATTTTGATTCCTACTAACAGGCTGAGAAGAGCTATTTAAGATATTTAGTGACATTGCCACTTTAATAAAACTTTACACAATATATAAAATTTAAAAAAAAATTGCTTTATATGTTCTTCCTATATCTCCTGATTGTGTATGCCTGGGAGGAGAGACATACTCATGGATGGACCAGCAGTATCCTTCACTCATAGTAGCTTCTGAAATACTTTTTTATTTTGAGACAGTCTCACTCTGCCACTGATGCTGGAGTGCACCGCTCACTGCAGCCTCAACCTCCTGGGCTCAAGCGATGCTCCCACCATGGCTTTCCAAAGTGCTGGGATTACAGGCATGAGCCACCACAGCTGGCAACTTCTGAAATATTAAGCACGACACTTTAGGGGCCATAATCATTCTTTGCAATGTGTGTTTTAAATAATCCCTTAGAATGAAATATAGTTAAGAAGGCCGGGCGCGGTGGCTCACGCCCGTAATCCAAGTACTTTGGGAGGCTGAGGCGGGTGGATCACGAAGTCAGGAGATTGAGACCATCCTGGCCAACATGGTGAAACCCCGTCTCTACTGAAAATAAAAAATTAGCTAGGCATAGTGGCACGTGCCTGTAATCCCAGCTACTCGGGAGGCTGAGGCAGGAGAATCACTTGAAACAGGGAGTGAGAGGTTGCAGTGAGCCGAGATTGCGCCACTGCACTCCTGCCTGGTGGCAAAGCAAGACTTCGTCTCAAAAAAAAAAAAAAAGAAAGAAAGAAAGAAAGAAATATAGTAAAGAAGAGTAAATGCGGCCAGCACTGTTAGTTTTAAGTCTCAAAATACTTATGAGATGTTGAGTAAAAACTATACCCTAACATTTAGCGTCGTTTAACGCCCTAACATTTGTATCTATTTCTGTTCATTCCTATAAAGTTCCTGAATTCGTTTCAGCCACAGCTTTGTATTAAGCTTGTGCAAGGTGGTGGCTCTACATTCCCGGGTTGGTGGGTTTCTGCTGTCAAAGGCGACTTTCGCAGCACTTGAGCTTAGAGATTGCAAATGAGTTACACCCGTTGGACTGATTCTGACTTGCCAGACACTTTCAGCTACGAAAACAGCCAGGGAAAATGAGAAGCAGGATCTGAATAGATGCCTGGTTTCACCCCATCATACACAGCCTCCCCCAACAAGTGACTGGTGGATCCTCCCAACCTTTATTCTTCCATTCAAGTTGGGGAGGATCAGGAAAAAAGGGAAAGAAAACGGGGGAGCCTGAAGAGAGGGCAGCCCAGCGTGCGTGACTGAATGTCAGGTTGTACGGGAGAGTTATAATTAAAGTCCAAGATGACAGATAACTATAAAATCAGATTGGTTCCTTTCCACATGGAAGGAAAACATAATGTTGTCGCCCAGCCCAAGCTTTTTTGTAAATTGAAATTACAGTTTTATTTGGAGCTATTTTTAAAGGTCCATTAATTAAAAATTGGAAGTCATGCCAATGCAAGAAATCCCATAAAAGGTGTTAGATTTAATGATCACCAAGGACTATAATTAAAAGATGATGTTATCTGAATATCAAATGCTCTAAATCCATGTTTGTTTTTTATTGAAAAATAAACAAATTCGGGAGCAAAAGAAAAAAATAGAAAAGATATGTGCAAAATGTAATGATAATGGTTGACTTCTAAACAGCCAAGGAAATTATAGTCATCATGTGTGGAAAAAGAACAAACACCTCTTAATTGCATTTCATTATAACGTACCTTTCTCTGCTCAGTTGTATATATTAATTATAAAAATCGTGTTGCAGAGCAGAGTGGCTCTACAATAGTTTTTTTCCCCCTTCCTCCCTTAATTCTGTCTGAAACAGGATGGAAGAACAATATCATCTGTCATCTGCAGAAAGAGCTTTCAAAGACAAAATCATAAAAAGAATGAAAGGCTATTATATAAAAAAGAAAAAAATGCTTTGATTTCACAGATTTTCCACTTATGAATGTTTAAGGTTATCTGTTCTTTTAGCAAAGTATCGTCTCATATTGTTTTGTATGTGTATGTTCAGGTAACATCACTTTCTGATAACTGTATCACATGGCATATGCATTACGTAGATAATTGTTCATGGAAGAGGGGAGTGGGTAGGAAGAAGTACTATGATGGAAAGACGCCATGCAGGACTTGAAGAATTTTCTAAGCTTAGGCAAAATAAGAAAGTGGTGGTTTGGATTTGAGGCCAATGCTCTTTATTGACAGGCTGCTGTTTACTTCTACTTAGGAAAATGATGGAAGTAAAGGACTTGTAGTACAACAAAAAGGCCCCAGTTAAGCACTGCAAAGACCCCAAGAATGCCAGTGTTCCAGATGATGGAATGGGGTAAGCCAAGGTGACAGGAATTCTACTTTATCAGAAATCTGCGGGAGCAGGTGAGATCCATCTGTTTGGCAAGGGTTAATGTATGATTCCAGAGAGAGCTTGCAATCTAACCTGGGCTTTCAGGAGATGTATGTGCATAACTGCAGTTTTCTGGGCAGAGTTCCATAACTCACCAGATTCTTGGCTGCATCTGTAACCCAGAAAGGCCTAAGTAAGAACTGCTGCTCCAGGCCCTGGGTGCTGAATGTGTGGTCCATGGACCAGCAACAAAGGCATCACCTGGGAGCTTATGGAAATGCAGAATCTTGGGCTCCACCCTGGACCTGCAGAATTAACACTGATGTTTCAGTAAGCTCTCTGGGTGATTCACGTGCACTATAAAGTGTGAGATGTACTGATTTGGATGATGCTGTGGAGACAATCCATGCCTGTTCATGGCTCTAGAGAGTCACAGCTCTCTAGAGATCCATGTCTGTGGATCACAGTGACTCAGATTCAACCCCAGGATCAGCCGTGTGACCTTAGCCCTCAAGAAAGTAGCAAAAATCAATACTTTCCTCATACGACTGCTTTGAAAATTAAATGAGATCACGTGTGGAAAACATTGAACAGAATGCCTGACACATAACACTCCATCATAGTTATTATTTTTACACATTTCCTGGATTTGGTCAGATTCTGGAAATTATTCATGACATCAAAAGTGTTATGATCTACAAGTCTAGAGAAGTGGTTCTCAACCCGGGTAGTTTTGCTCCTGAAACACATTTGGCAATGTCTAGAGACATTTTTCATTGTCATACCGAGGGGACAGGGACTTCTGGCAACTCATGAGTGGAGACTAGGGGTACTGCTGAACACCCTACACTGCAAAGGATAGTAAGCAGTGACTGGCCAACCTATGGAAGTTAGGTCCTCTTCATCCCATCCTGCTATCCACAGCTCAGCACCTTGTTTATTTTCTTTGTCGAACCCTCATGGTCAGTAATTATTGTGAACTTATTATGTGCACGATTCTGCTCTGC
Source organism: Theropithecus gelada (assembly GCF_003255815.1). NCBI lineage: Eukaryota > Metazoa > Chordata > Mammalia > Primates > Cercopithecidae > Theropithecus > Theropithecus gelada. The sequence continues at coordinate 9,097,822 of NC_037688.1, read as the reverse complement.
CTTAATAGGAGACATTAATGGGAGATCTCTCACGCGCATGTATCCTGATACTCCCATGCCTAGCACAGATGGGAGCTTCCAAAGCAAGCAAATTTGTGCTGGGCTTGCCTCTACAATATCGGTGAGACACATCAGGGACTTTAATATACCTGTTCCTCTGGTCCCTCTGTCTCTTTAAAAACTTGAGGCCAGGCACAGTGGCTGACATCTGTAATCCCAGCATTTTGGGAGGCCAAAGAGGATGGATCACTTGAGGCCTGGAGTTCAAGACCAGCCTGGCCAACATGGTGAAACCCCATGTCTACTAAAAATAAAAAATTAGTCAGGCGTAGTGGCTCACACCTGTATTCCCACCTGCTCAAGAGGCTGAGGCAGGAGAATCCCTTGAACCCAGCATGCAGTGAGCAGAGATTGCGCCAATGCACTCCAGCCTGAGCAACAGAGCAAGACTGTGTCTCAAAACATAAAAATAAAAAACAAAAATAAATAAAAACTCGAGACAAAACTAGAATAAAAATCTTGAGTTTGGGGTTATTTTAGGTCTCCTAAGGATTCCCAGAAATTAGATCAGATAAAAGAGAAGAAAATAAATAAGCAGATGCATTTCCAGCCATGAGCAGCACAGTGGCATGGTAAAGACAGGAGGCTTTAACACTTTTATTTTTTTAAAAAGACAGAAAGATGATGGACTCTGGGTTTAGGCAGAACTACATCCCATTAGCTTCAACATTTACTAACTATGTGACTTTATGTGGGTTTTTTTTTCTTTCTTTTCTTTTTCTTTTTCTTTTTTTTTTTTTTTTTTAAGCCAAGGCCTTACTCTGTCACCCAGACTGGAGTGCAGTGGTGCAATCTCAGCTCACTGCAATCTCTGCCGCCCAGGCTCAAGTGATTCTCCTGCCTCAGCCTCTAGAGTAGCTGGGATTACAGAAGCATGCCACTACCGCCCCGCTAATTTTTGTATTTTTAGTAGAGATGAGGTTTCACCATGTTGGTAAGGCTATTCTTGAACTCCTGACCTCAAAGGATCCGCCCACCTTGGCCTCCCAAACTGCTGGGATTACAGGCGTGAGCCACCGCACCTGGCCACTAAGTGACTTTACAAGTTACTCAGCAGTTCAAATGGGACTAATCATGGAATGACTTCTGAAGGTATTCTGAGAACACAATCTTACAGCAAATATTCAGCACACACTGGCCAAAGGACTGCCATGTGCAGAGCACCGTGCTAGGTGCTGGCGCATATAAACCATTTGGCACAGTACTTGGTGTAGCATGAGTATGTGGCACAGTTAATACACACACTGTGCTCACCCTGCTCTCACAGACAAGCTGGGTTGATGAAGGGAACCCAGGAATCCCAGGAGGGATGCCTGCCTTTTGCAGCTTGTCGCCACTACTTGGGCAAGATTCGTGGTGACTTGAGGATCACGCCATCTTGGTGCCCAGCGGTGTTTGGCTTAGTAAAAAGAATCAAAGGATGGTTAAAAATAGTTGAAGTCAGCAAATTAAAGTGTCCTTTGTCAACTCCTTAAAATTAGGTAGGAAGGACACATCAAAGTAGTCTGGGAAAATAAATTACTGCCCTAGGAAATGGAAGAAAAGTGTTTGTGCAAGATTTATCAGTGTTAGCAACACAATGTCGGAAAAGTAGACCCAACCTAAATATCCAAATATATGGAGAATCATTTGGGAAATTAGGAAAATCAGTGAAACAGAATTTTTGTTTTGCTTTAAGAAAATTAAAATTATGTAAATCTATGAAAAATATACAAGAATGTTTGTGTACATAGCACCTATGTGAAAATATAGCTCTGTGATCTAGTTGTTCACAATAAAATACAAGACATGAATAAAGTTATATCAAGCTGGTAGATTATGTGCTCTATTCATTTTTTATTCAAAATTTCTTTTAATCCTGCTAAAACCTGTTTCTAATTAAGAATAATAATACCAATAATAATAATTGACTACTTTAGGGTTAGCTGGATTAATAACTAAGAATTTTCCTATTCTGGAAAAAAAAAAAAAAACTCTAAAAAAGATCCCAGAAGGAGAAAAATAAATAAAAACACATTGAAAAAATTAAATATGGCCAGTGGGTAAACTGTAATTCCCTAGTGCCTAACAGTTTGAAACAGAATGCTATGCAGATGGTCATTTGCATGCTTAACTATGGAGAGAGGAGCAGGTACTCTTGAGAAAGAAAAAAGGAAAAGGTTGTACTTTGAAGCAGGGATTTACCAAGGAAGTTTTAATCTCTCCTCAAACTTAAGACCACTTTGTACAACCAAATCCTGGACTATGGCCACCTCCCAACAGGGCAAATCAAAATGTTCAGATACTCATGTATTGGGTTCAGAAAGACCTGTTTCTAAATCCCTGTGTCACTTCTTTGGTGTTTGACTTTGAGCAAAGTGTTTAATATCTCTGAACTCCTATTTCCTCATCTGTAAAATGGAAAAAACATTCCTCTTCCATAGGGCTGATTTGAGCATCCAATGATGTACATAAAACACCTAACACCAATAAGTGCCCAATCAGCATCTGTTAATTACACTATGAATATTACTATTCTAATATGTTGTTCTCACACTCCATTTTATTCCTATCTGTGAGTCGGGTAATGGGCCAGGCTGCGTGGGGTGTTTGGATGAAGATCTCTTTCTTTTTTTTTTGAGACAGAGTATCACTCTGTTGCCCAGGCTGGAGTGCAGTGGCGCGATCTCGGCTCACTGCAACCTCCGAATCCCGAATTTAAGTAATTCTCCTGCCTCAGGCTCCTGAGTAGTTGGGATTACAGGCACGTACCATGATGCCCAGCTAATTTTTTTATTTTTAGTAGAGAGAGGATTTCACCATGTTGGTCAGGCTGGTCTTGAATTCCTGACCTTGTGATCCACCCTCCTTGGCCCCCTAAAGTGCTGGGATTATAGGTGTGAGCCACTGTGCCTGGCCGAGATCTCTTTTTTGGCTTTATCTTCCACGCCAAATCTCAAAACTCCAACCTGTGAGTTTCTTCCATTGCTAATTGCCACTCCCCACACTGTGACAGCTGTGTCTTTCCTGTTTAGTAGCTGATGAATCAATCAAAAGATGCTTTTGTAAAGTAGTGATTTGAGGGTTGCTTAAGTGCCTGATAGAATGTGTGACATTGACAGGTTCCCTGGGGATGGGGACTGTGTTTACCACCGCATGTTCTCAGAGGGTGCCAAACAGGTGCCCAGCCCAAACCTACTCAGCATCACCATGCAGCAAGTTGGGGAATGCCTACCCAGACCTAGTTCTAGTTTCTATGGTAATGGTGGTTTGGGGGCCAATATTGCAACAATCCTATTTGCAGATATCTGCAGCATGGCTTGTAATCCCCAAACAGTGCTGTTTTTCCTTGTTCTCTTCCTGCCAATCATTCCTGTTCAAGACTTTTCTGATTCCTATTCTGTACCATAAAAACTCTGTTCTCTACACAGCAGACTGAGATCTCTCAGTACAGTATATTTCTGGTAAGGACTCAATATCTGCTAACAGTGTATTGAGCAATACATCTGAAAAACACACATGGGCTTGAAAGTGGGACTCCCCCAAATTCTCTGTAATTCAAGTCAACTCTTGAGTGCCTACTGGGTGCTGAGCCCAGTTCTAGAGGCTGCTGGCAGGATGAAGAATGAAAAGAGAGTAAACATTAACACACAACATCCAGACTTCAAGGACATCAGAGTGGAGTTGGGGGAAATGATCATGTTTCCATATCAGAATGATGCACGAAAAATTAATAAGGGCTTATCTAGATGTAATTAAAGCCTGGAGCCTTCACCAAGGAGAAATAAAAATATTCTGGTTATAGGATCAGGCAAGGAAATTAAAGAGGTCTGGACAAACACCACAGAAGAGCAGTTCTTGAGCTGGGCATTACAGAATGAGATGGGCAAAGAATGAAGAAATGACACTTCCAGCTAAGAGAACAGCATGATCAAGGGAACAGAGTCCCCCAAAATGCATTTTGTACTAGAAATGGTAGGGAAAACCTAAGAGTGGCAAGGACTTTGATTATATAGGGGAAGGTGATAGGGAGTAGAGCCCATATGTTGATCGTACCAGTCATTATAGCAACACCTGCCATTTCCTGAGTACTTGTTGTCTTCTTGACTCCACAGTAAATAACTCATTATTAAAAGTAAGTCTCTGTTAAGATGTAGAAAGAACTTATCGTGTCAGGCACTGTGCTAAGCACTTGATGTACATGTATATTGCTAGCAAATAAGCTCTGTACGCTGCTGGAGATTTTTGTTTTCTGTGTTCTGCTTCTGAACAGATTTGTAATACACTGAAATATTTTTCAAGCAGTGCAGTAGGTGAACAGGTGAACTTTCAAGACAGCTCCACACTTTACCAACTGTGTGACTCAGCACTAGTTACTCTCCCTTCTCGAAGCTCAGTTTCCTCATCTATAAAATGAGAGATGCAGTTAAATTTGTGCCTTCCCAAGGTGATTGAGAAGAGTAAATAAGAGACTACCTGAAAAGCACCTGGTATGGAGCCTGGTCATGGTAAACACTTACTAAATACTAATTATTATTACCATTCCATCACCAGCAGTTTACTGAAGGCCAGTGAAGCTATCCTGAGAACCTACTGGAAACTGAGAGATAACACTGCATTTCTTTTGCCTGTTTTTTTATCACCCAACGTGTTGATCCTTTTTTCAAATTATCAGCTAAAAGGTTGAACTTGATGACTTCAAAAAAATAATAATAATAATAATTGATGACTTCAATATACTTCTCGCTTTGAAATACCCATTTTTCAATACCCCATGCAAATACCCCTCCTCCAGGAAGCCTTGCCAGATCTCTTCAACCTACAAAGCTCTTCCTCTCTGCTGAATGCTAACTGTTGCTCATCTTAAGCTGTTCACCATTATGTGATTGGGCCAAGGAGAAGAGTACCTCATCTACACCCTCTGAGCCCTCAGAGACCCTTGGGCCAGAGTAGGGGGTGTGGGATGGAGGTGAACATGGTATCAGGGAACTCTGGCAGGCACTGGCTCATCCTGCACCCATAAACACCTACCCAACCAGTTAGCAGCCACTCTCCTATCTTTCATACTCATCTTCCTTCTTAGAGTTCCACATCAAGACTGAATTTTCACTCCTGAAGCCATTTTCTTTAGACAGGCTCTCATCTGTCACCCATGCTGGAGTACAATGGCACAATCATGGCTTGCTGCAGCCTCAGGTGACCCTCCCACCTCAATGTCCCTAGCAGCTGGGATTATAGGTGCACACCACCACGCCTGACTAATTTTTTGCATTTTCAATAGAGAGGGGATTTTGATGTATTGCCCAGGCTGGTCTCGAACTCCTGAGCTCAAGTTATCCTTGCCACTTTGGTCTCCCAAAGTGCTGGGATTACAGGCATAAGTCACCGTGGCTGGGCCCTGAGGCCACTTTCTTCTTGAAAATTGTATTGTTCTGATGAAAATATGCCATGATTCATCTTTCATTGTCTCTTGATTCACTATCACTTATGTTTTAAGGTGTTTGGGGTTTAGAGTTTTTTTAAAAAAGAATCATCAAGTATTTAAATCAATCTCTCTCCTTTTTATTGATAGAGACTCAAGCCTACTGATTAACTTTTCAATCAAAGCTGCCTGCAACACACAAGGCAACTGCAATTGCAGCTTTGGCGACAACCGAAGTAGTCATTTAGCTGACTTCTTCTCTGTTTCTAGTTACCCCTCTGTGTGAATCTGTATGTCTGTGATTTCACAGCCTTCAAAGAATCCTCTACGTATGTTAGGATTATTACTCTCCACCTTTTCCATTTGAGAAAATGGAAGGTCAGAGATGGTAAGTAGCTTGTCAAAAGACACACAGCCAATAAATGGCAGAGTTAAGGAACTAATCAGGCCACTAGGAGTCCACTGTCTTGACCACTAGTCCACTGGGTTTATCACCTTCTCTTCTGTTTGCATTCACTGAGAACTCATTGAGGGCAGTGGTTTTGTCTCTTTTATAGTTGCCTAGCAGCCTGGCACCAAGTAGATGCTCAAAATGTTCAAAGCAGTTGTTCTTTCTAGAAATAAGTGCCTAATCTAGGTCAGACCAGTTCTAGATCAGTGGGTGAGGTGTCTGAAGGGGGATGAGCAGTAAATAAGGTAGCGCAGGTCTCAGTCCTCATGAGGCTTCAGTTGCATTCAGTGGAGTGTTCTGCTTTAACTCTTGGTTTGCTCTGATAAACTCATTGTTTTGTGGACCTTTGCTTAATGCGGATCATCTGGTTTTCTGGGGATCAGCATCATGAATCTGACTACTCCTGTCCAGCCCGAGAGTTGCAAGGTGGTCTTGATCACTGCCGCAGGCAGTTAGTTGCCTGATGTGACCCACTTCTTTTCTTCCAGAATGTATTAGGTTGATGCAAAAGTAATTGCAGTTGTTGTCATGGAAAGTAATGGCAAAACCTGCAATTACTTTTGCACCTACTTAATAGAATACAAAGACACCCCAATCCACTTAGGGGATGGTAGAGAAAGAAACAAAAGAAGTAGCACCTTGGCAATGAAGCTGCAGAAAGGAGGGCTGGAGATGGGGATCCTCCCTGCTGGAGAGTCTGCTTTTCCTGCTTTGCAGTTGAATTGAGGAGTGTTTTAAGCCTACTTTGTTTGCCATCAACATCAAAATGTCTTTCTTGATTGTAAACTTCTGGAAAGTGAGACTGAGAACATGTGTGGTTATGTAAATGGCCCGGTGATATCCGTTCACTATTCCCACAGCAGATGGCTGGCTATCTATGGCCTGAATTCTATCATCCTTTTGAAATCTTTGCTAACTTGCTGATCCTTTCTGGAAGTCAGCTTTTCTATCAGTAAAATGAGAAAGTATACTCCAGACTCCTCCCAGAAAGTTGTGTGGCTTTCTCCTGAGTCCCCTACCATGTGTTAGGATATTCTGTGATGTTTCAGTGAAAGTAGCTGGTGCTGCAGAGGTCTCCATTGGGAATGAGAAGCAAATCCTTAGGAAACAGTTGGTCTTCCACAAGCAGTGATACACACCCATGACTGGCATCTAGGCAAGTCTTGCCAAATCACATCATGTTACCTGTTCATTTCAGGGCCAGGAGTCTTTTGTCAAGGAAGGTAAGGAAGAGCTTCTGATGGTGACAGCCAAGTTCTCGTTGACTCAAGTTTCAATCTTCACACTGATTTCTGTTCTCATTATTTAATTTCCTCCTCATCAGACAGAATTAAATACCAAATACCATTCCCAGGTCTTCTAAAGTCCAATTGCCCAAATGCTTTGTTTCCAACTTACATAAAAGTTTAAATTTCCTCTTCCCCTGCTCAAATTTCTGCCAAAACAGTCATCAGCAATGAAATTTTTAAAGATAATTAGCATATCAGATATCTGTAATAAGCTAATCATGTATTTCTTGGATTGTACTTCTCTGGTTAGTGGTTATTAATCACAAATATCATTCATGTCATTTGAAATATTCCTGTTGGCGGATGTTTTTATGCTTGAAGAATTCAGCTAAAGGTCTTGAGCTACGGATGCAGACCCTTCCCCCTACTCCAGCCCCACCCAACCATGAGAGGCAAGATTCAATCGTGTCTTGTTGAACAGGGTTAACCTTCAGGGGAAACAGCATTAAGGGAAGTAATTATCCATTCACACTGAGCTGGCTACAAATAAAGTGAGAAAATCACCTTCTCAGAACTCACATGAAAAACATAATGTAGTTAATATTAAATAAAGGGATTGGGCAATCTGGCCTCTTTTTACAGTGTGTGCTTATGTGTCCTTGATCAGGGGCTGTTTTGTTTATGATTAATGAATGACTCACCTTGGGCTGTGTTCCGTTCAATGCATACCTCATTATGTATTTGAAGAGGTCATTTCTTTCTTGGATTTAAAATAAGAATCTCTTTGTACATTCAGAAGGTTAACAGTTTGATATTGGTGAAAAATTAGGGCAAAGAGAACTGGGGGACATTTGCTTTGGGTTGTTTCTTGTTGTTGCTGTTGTTGTTGTCGTTGTTGGCTTATAATGTTCAGAATTTGGAGAAAATTTCTAAGCCTGGGCTCTGATTTCAAAGTAGGTCCTCAAATTATGTGGCTTGGGCTCAACTTATCTGTGGCAATAGTACTGCCCTACAGTGCTGTGAATCAGAAGGGCTGGATGTCTCACCTCAGAAGGGCTGTCCAGGCTTCTCCAGGAGGGGCTTGCAGAGGGGCGTTCAAATGGTACAAACATAAATTAAAAGGAAACAAAATCTGAAGCCCTAGTATTCAGATAGGGCATATAGTCCAGCAGCTTCTCTTTTAATATCTTCTTTTTTTCTTTAAAACTGTGTTTGCTGTTCATTACAGTTTAATTTCATTTATACTTAATATCAGAATGAGTGTAAATTGCAATGTAGTTTACCAAACCCTACAAAACCTAATTTTGATGCAGAAGGTCATAACTGGGTTAAAAACTGTATGTTTTTTTTTTCTTTTTTGCAAGATCCCTGACAAATAAAACCATCTGATAAGAAAATATCTTTGTCATTTTATAGACATAAGTGCATGCACACACACAAACATACATACCAAGCATACCCACAAACACATATGTCACAGGAAGATAGATGATAGATAGGCAGATATCAAGCTGCAAGTGTAGACTTTGTTTTTTAATTCAGACAAAAGGGATACTACCCAGGAGAGGGAACTTCTATGTTTGAGACACAGCCCCAAGGTGGTAGAAGCACTTTCAGACTGACCATCACTTCCACCTGTGCACACACAAACATGTGGTTTGACCACCGGTGGGCCCCACCACAGCTCAGTTAATGATCTTTCCACAGGGGTATGTGTGTTCACTTGTGCATCCAAATGAGGGCTTGTCACGCAGAAATAAAAGCACATGCACGAATTGGCCTTGGCAGTTGACTAAGGATACCCACCTCATGGTAGACATAGTTCATTAGTCACCTAGCCAACTTTTTTAAAAAGTCAAGTTATTTCTTTATGTGTGAGAGAAACTATGTCCTTTGATCATAGCCATTAAGATGAGATTAAATAACAGCAAATCTCAGAGACCCAAGCATTACTCCTGGCTCTATCATTAACTGGCCATGTGACCTTGGGCAGGTCATTTTCCCTCACTGGGCATCCAGGGTTGTTTCTGTAAAAGGAAGGCTTTGGAGGACTAGGTAGACCTTAATATCGTTCCTTAACATCAATGTTCTATGACGTTTTTTCCTAGAAATGATGCCCTTCCCATCAATATTCTATGATTCTGTTAAAATACAAGAATAGCTGACACAACACAGGAAACACCTCCACTTCAAAATGTCCTCTTGGTGGATGTCTTGCTGTTTCACAAATTAAATGCAGAAGATCAGTGTCTTTCTTGTCTTTCACCATAACCATCATCTGCCTCCTAGGCCTATGAGCACCTGTCACACACTAAGTCCATTCACGTTTTGTTGGTTACTCTCATGAAATACCGTCATGGTAGAGTACCAGACAGGCCACTTCAATGGCAATAAACAAATACAGTTTCTACAACTAGAAATATAACTCTCTTTTATTTTCTAACTTCATCAATGAAAATACGATAACTGGAATTGTGTGACTGCTAAGGAAAACACCAAGCATAATCTTCTCAGAGAATTTTTTTTTTTTTTTTTTTTTTTTGAGAAAAGGTCTCTCTGTATCTCAGGCTGGAGTGCAGTGGTGCATTCATGGCTCACTGCAGACTTGACCTTCTGGGCTCAAGCAATCATCCCACCTCAGCCTCCCAAGTAGCTGGACTACAGGAACATACCTAGCTAATTTTTGTATTTTTTTTTTTGGAAAGCTAGGGTCTCACTATGCTGCCCAGGCTGGTCTCAAACTCCTGAGCTCAAATAATCCACCCACCTAAGCCTCCCAAAGTGTTAGGATTACAGGTGTGAGCCACTGCACGCAGTTTAGACATTTTTTTCTTTATAGATAGTAATACAATTTGGCAACTTCCAAAACAAAGTGAATGTTCAAGAAATGTAGCAAAGTTTCATAGGAAAGTTTCCTCAAATTACCATGAAACATTTTTAAAAAGATTCAGGACCCAAATAGTAATAATAAGTTTTTAAAAATGTATTACAAAATTAGAATTTGAATGGAGCAAAGATATTTATTTTAAATCAGGGTATCCAATATTTTGGCTTCCCTGGGCCATATTGTAAGAGGAAGAATTGTCCTGGGCCACACATAAAATACCCTAACACTACTGATAGCTGATGAACTAAACAAAAAAGGAAACACAAATTTCAGGAAAATCTCATAGTGTTTTAAGAGATTTTACGAATTTGTGTTGAGCTGCATTCAAAGTCATCCTGGGCCACATGTGGCTCACAGGTCCCGAGTTGGATAAGCTTGTTGTAAATGATCACTCCACATTCAAAAAACGGCTCCCATCAGTTTGAGAAAATGGAGAAGGAACCAGAAAGTGGTGTGCAAATCAATGTTATTATATGTAGCACTGGTAGCCATTATCTAGCTAGTTAAGCCAGCATGGAAACACTAAAACCCAAAAAAACAGACAAACAAACAAAAAACCCTCTTGATTTTACATAAAGACTTTGAGCGTGCCGTTCACTTTCATTATTACAAGATGGTTGCTGTAGCTCCAGAAGCCCCACCCAGTGACTTTTTCTTACATCTCATTGGCCACAACTTCCTCCCTTGGAAAAAGGAGGTTGAACAGGAATTGGCTCAGCTACACTTGTCCAGTATCACACTGATAATGAATGACAAAGTCAACTGTCTAATGATGCTTGGTGGTATTTCTTTCTTTCATTAACACCAGTGAGTTCCCTAATATGCTTGTTTCCTAGGAACCCCAAACTTGAGGCCTGGGGCATTTTTCTTCTTACAGGGTTTACCTTATCTTTTATGGGGATTCAGATGTATGAGATGAATGTGACTACTCTGATCTTACCTGCTTTAACACACAGAGGACCAAATCACTTCACTTGCTTTCTGCTGTACACCTCCCCTACCTCCTTCTTCCCAACTCAGAGCAAGCCCTCCCCAAGCAATGTTATTTTATGTGAGGATGGCTGTGGAATATGATTTGCATTGCCTTTCCAACATGTGGGAGAAAAGACAGAACTCAACTGACACAGTAAGATTAGAGTGAGGAGATGGGAGCCAAAAATTCCTTCATTTGGCCAGCACTGTGGTTCACACCTGTAATCCCAGCACTTTCGGAGGCCGACGCAGGTGGATCATTTGAGGTCAGGAGTTCAAGACCAGCCTGGCCAACAGGGTGGAAACCCCATCTCTACTAAGAATACAAAAATTAGCCAGGCGTGGTGGCTAATTTCAGCTACTGTAGGCTGAGGCAGGAGAATAGCTTGAACCCGGGAGGTGGAGGTTGCAGTGAGCCGAGATCGCACCACTGGACTCCAGCCTGGATGACAGAGTAAGACTCAGTCTCAAAAAAAAAAAAAAAAATTTCTTCATTTGAACTGGTGAATCTCTATAGAGGATGCTTGTTGCTTTCTCCAGTCTGCATTTGTTTCTGCTTTTGTTAATAGCACTCACTTTTCTTTTGCACAAACATTCACTTTTCTTTTGCACTTTCCTTTTTCAGTCCATGGAGTTCCCAGTGACTAATGCCATTCGCAAGATCTGAAGGTGTTGTGTAACCTAGACCTGGTCCTTTCGTCAATGCATCTCCCTCTCCAGAGTGACCAGCTCAGACAGGTCATGTGCTTAAGGTGAGCCGAAGACAATTTTCATAGATCTTTGCTGAAGCTTTAGAGAAAAGGGCTCGCTCTCTCTGCCCTGGGGGTGCTAGGCTGGTATAACATAATGTAACCTAAATCATCACAATGGGAAAGCCTGGCCAATGATTGAACATAGGAAAACAGAGAGGAAAATGCACAAAGGAGGGAGAGACAGAGAGAGAGAGAGAGAGAGAGAAAGAATTCAGATGATGCCATTTCAGCACCTGAAGCCAACCTTTCTTGCCCGGTCTAACCAGTTGTGTCTGCCAAGGAATTGGCTTTTTCAGATTAAACCCATTAATTTGAGTTACATTTCTGGTCACTTGCAGTTGAAATAATCATCAGTAGATACCTAAAAATTATAGTCATCCCCTACTCACATATTTCCTTTCATGGTTTCCAAACCCCTTGCATACTTTTCTCTCATTCAGTCTTCTCTGTGAACCTATGAGAAAGGTAATGTCATCCCAGCATTCACAGATGGGGACCCGGAACCCCTGAGACCATGATGCATTCATTGTCTTCAATCTTGCAGTGGTTGTTGAGTGCTTGTCAATGTGCGTGGCTTTGTGCTAAGTAGTAGGGAGGTAGCGACCAAGTCAGAAGCCAACTCTGTCCCCCAGTCTAATTGGAGAGTGGACAATAGCCACTGGTTTGACAATTGACTGTCAGGGTTCGCCTGTGTACATGCAAGAAAGGAGCAGGTCAGCAAGATGGAGAAGGGCCATTCTCTGTAGACTTTATAATTCAGTTGGAATCAAAAGGATGAGAAAGAGAATTCTAGTTAGAGGGAAGAGCAGTTGCCAAGACCCTGAGGCAGGAAGTATGGCATATTGAAGGAAATTGGAGAAGTCCAGTGTGGCTGGAGCACAGAGAACAAGGAGGTATCTGAGTAGACTGCAACAGAAGCAGAGTAAGAGCTGTGGTCTTCATCTTTCTGCAAAGACATCGAGGCATGACTTTATCTGTATGATAAATATAACTCTCTTTCTGTAAAATAGAGAACAGACTGGAGCAGTAAGAGTGGATTCAGGAAGAAGTTAAATGTGCCTGGCATAGCTCATAGGACATAAACAATATTTCTATCAACTGAGCTTTGTCACTTGTCCCAGATCATAGTGCCAGTAAGGATCAGAGGCAGATGGGGATCTGCAGAGTGACCCGGAAACCATGCTTGCAACCACTATGCAACACAGAATATGAACTGAAAGCACATTTCCTACAGTCAAATTATGAGATTATTCTTCAATTTTCAGCAACTTGACAGTTGGCATATTCTAACCTTTCCACTTTGCTTCTTCCTCCTCCCTGCCTTCCTTTTCTTTCTTTCTTCCTTTTCTTTCTCTCTTTCTTTCTTTCTTTCTTTCTTTCTTTCTTTCTTTCTTTCTTTGTTTCTTTTTTTTTTTTTTTCTTTCTTTCTTTCTTTTTTTTTCCTTCTTTCTTTCTTTCTCTTTCTTTCTCTCTTTTTTTAAATAATAGTTGCACAAGGCAAAAATCTACTTTCTATTTGTGTTGCAAAGTTCAAAAACTCCATATTGTGTCATCACTTTTGAAAAATGTATGACCTAGAACACTTAGCAAATTCCAGAAACCTTTGAACTCCAGTTTGTTGAATATTATAGTTTATGTTTTCTCTAAATTGTCCGGAACCATTTGTACCTTGGATTATTAATCTATAACCAAACACAGTTCTGGCTAGGCAAGCCTCCTTTCCCACTAACCAATGATGCCAGGAACATGAGTAAATCTATTATCTTTTCCTTGAATTCTGTCAATATATTTATTTCGTATCTTTATTCTGGCTTCTTTCTCCCTTTATATTTCATGGAAAAACTGTCCAGATAAGATCAGAATTGCTTTGCCATTTATCATCAGCAGCCAAGTCTGACTCAAAAGCCAAGTTCAAAAACATATTTTTTTTCCACATTCAGATGCAAAACGGCCAAAAAAAAGAGTTGGCCACAGCTGTCTGCCTTTGTATTTGAATATGTAAATGTATTATGATCTCTGACTGCCCCATTAGTGGATTCACCTTGTAAATTAATAGATATTCATGGAGACTGTAATACAGGCAAGCTACTGACAGATAATTTCAAGGAATCTAGATTAGTTCCTAGAAGGAAAGAGCCTAGTATCTACAGAACAGGGCAGTACATTGAGTCAGCACTCTCACACCAGGCTCTGAGAGAGTTCTGTGAACCTCCCTTCCTATCCTCAACTGCCCAGTGTGGACAACAACGGTACATGCCTCATAAATGTTCAGTCTGCAATTATTCAACAAATATTTATTGAGCACCTACTATGTGCTGGCACTTTCATAGACACTGGGATAGTAAGTCTATACTATTATAGAGCTGACATTCCCATGGAAGAAAGAGATGTGTGATAAATCAATGGGATTGGATTGAACAATGCTATTTGGATGGTAAAGTATTGTTTCTGGGTGTGTCTGGGAGGCTGTTGCTAGAGGAGATCAGCATTATTAGCATTTGAGTCAGTGGAGAGGAAGATCCACCCTCAATGTGGGTGGGTACCATCCAATCAGCTGCCAGTACAGCTAGACCAAAGCAGGCAGAGAAAGGTGGGATGTCCTTGCTTGCTGGGTCTTCTGGCTTCACCTTCTTCCTGTGCTGGATGCTTGCTTCTGCTCCTCCTGCCCTTGGACATTAGACTCCAGGTTCTTCAGCCTTTGGACTCCGGTACTTGCACCGGTGGTTTGCCGGGGACTCTCAGGCCTTTAGCCTCAGATTGAAAGCTGCACTGTCGACTTCACTGGTTTTGATTCTCTTGGTTTCGGACCAAGCCACTACCAGCTTTTCTCTTTCCCCAGCTTGTAGACAGCCGATTATGTGATGTTGCCTTGTAATCATGTGAGCAAATTTTCCATAATAAATTTCCTTTTATGTATACATATACCCTGTTTGTTCTGCCCCTCTGGAAAACCCTGACTAATACAAGATGCCAAGAAAATGAACCAATCAGACAATGTCTCATGGTGATAACTCTACGGTAAAAAAGGACAAAAAAATGAAAGAAAGAGAAGTGAAGGGGCACTTCAGGTGGATTTTAGATGGGACTCCGCGTAGGTTTGCTCTCTGAAGAGTTGACCTTTAAAGTCAGTCATTGATGGGAAGAAAGAGCCAGCCATGGGGAGATCTTGGGGGAGAGAAGGCCACGTTGAAGGAACTGCCAAGTCTCATTTATGAAATGAAAAAGGTCACAGTATTAGAGCAGAGAGGGTGGGTAAGAGGGAGATGATAGGAAGTGATGGTGAAGGTAGGGACGGACAAAAATCACAACTTTCAAGGCCATGTAAGGAATTGGGCTTTAGTCTAAGTACAATTGAAAATCACTAACAACCTTCAACCTGGGGGTAAAAGGAACTGACTAGTGACAGTGAAGTGCTGCCTCTCTCAGTTTCTCCTATTGAGAAATTTTCAACACAGGAAGATATTCAACGTATAACTCATATAGTATAGGTACCTAGAAGATAGTGGATCATGATCTGATGCTTCCAAATTATTGGAAACATGACAGTGGGTTAGGAGTATCTACTTGTTACCAGGAAGTGTGGGAATCCTTGGTGTTTGTCTAACTTGGAAGAAAGAATTCAACCAAGAGACACATAGCAATGGTTAAGTAGCAGAATTTATTGAAGGAAGACAAAGTACATTCCTAGAGAGGAGTGGAAAAACCTTTGGGCTGGTCTGGCTGGAAAAATAGTATAATAGCGGTGTTTTATTTAAAAAGACAGTACACCCTGAAAGACAAGGTGGAGCAGGCTGCTCAAAAGAATGAGCCACAGGCCACTGGAAAGAATGAGCCAACAGCAGTCAGTGCTGGGGGACTCTCTTTAGGAGAATCTTACATGATTATTCATGAAGGGGCATGAGGGGTTGTCACTTGCAACCATATTTTGGGAGGTCCCTTTTGGTGCACATGCTCTGTGGTTGTACATTGCTAGTACACATGTCTCGTTAGCATCTGAAATCTCCACCCAGGGGTGTAGTTTTTACTATTATAATGAGCAAAAGGCTGCTCTAGGGCAACTTTTTGGAGAAGTGTGCATGCTTATTAGCGGAGAAAATCCCTAGCATGGTTTTCTGTGGCTAGGGCCTGATAAGTCCCCTTCAGAGCCAGAGGAGCCCAACCACAAGGCCAGAAGTAGCCAATGTAGCCATTGTCCTTTGCTGTCAGTAGGCAGCACTGACTGTTGGTGGGCGTCATCTACAGGACTTCTATTACCAGGGGCTCCCTTCCCTGCTCATTTCTGGCTCTCTGCTTCCTCTAACATTAAGAGATCTTGAAAAATACCTGCATTCAAGATGATGCAATAAATGCTCCTCAGATGTAGTAACAAATCCATGCTCAGCTTCTGCCAATAATATAATAACTCCCCAAATGCAATGGCTTAAACAAGATCATAGTTTATTCCTCCGAATCATCCAGTGGCATATGGTACCTCAGTGGCATCAGGGACACAAACTCATTCTTCTCTCTCTCAACCTGACATGCAGCTTCCTTCTTGATGGTTGAGATCGCTGCCATCCATAGATGTTGTTCCTCCTGCAACATCTATGTTTCACTGAGAGAAAGGGGGAAGGGAATTTGAGGAAAGAGAGCACAGTCTTTCCCTTTTAAAGTTGTGATGAATAAGTTGCATATATCAGTTCTCATTTCCCATCACCCAGAATCTGGCTGCATAGCCACAACTAGCAGCAAAGGGAATTGGGAAATGTAGTTTTTGGCTGGGGAACAGTGTGCCAAGATCAAACTTTTCTTATTATAAAAAGATATTGGAAGAATAAGTTTGATTCCTGCCATAGCTTCCAACCCAGTGCAAAAGTGGCTGTTAAGTTCCTTCAGCCTTTGGAGAACCAGCTTTGTTAAAAAAAAAAAAAAGTTCTGTTTCCAAGGAAAAAATGAGTACAATCCATAATAATAATTAATAAACTAATTAACTGATCATGCTTTTCTACACAATCCACAGCTCTGAGTCACATGTAAACAGCACCTTGTTTCTTTAAATTAAAAAAAACTGAACAAACAAGTCATTGTTCACCTGCCTCTCTTAGAGCCTGCTCTTTGAGCTGTTTTCATAGAAGTGGAGAAAGATTTGTACTGTTTATTTATATTTCCTCATCTGGTACTCTTCTTTGTGATTAGTGGCATGCAATTTTAAGTTAGATGTTTGGGATTCAGTGTGTTCTTCTGTATATGAAGCAAAATAATGATAAATCATTCATTCTCAAATGTTTACCTTTAAAATCATTAGCACCATTATAAACATGTTCCTGAGAATTTAACCCATGACCCACTTATTTTGTGATATTAGTATGTGTACAAAGGTCATTTTCCTAATCCATTTTAAAAGTTTTGAGTTTTTACTATGTGTGCTTAGTGGATTGACAGTTGGAAGTTACTCTTTGCATATTTTTGTATTTATAAGACACCAAGAAAATAAGAGTTTTAGCAATTAACCAGTAGTGCAGATGATCAAACAGGATACTAGAGGCCTACAGTTGCATAATGGAAATAGATTGAAGTCAGGAGATCAACATCTTGGCTGTGCTAATGGCTTTCTATATGAGCTTAAATCACTTCCATTCTCTAGTACTTAGGTTCCTCATCTGTAAAATGAGGGTTGGGCCCAGCTTTGCACTGGTCAGTGCCTGGCAAGAGTTCCACACTGCTTGCCCATGCAGACATCACTAATCAATCACAGCATTTTTACATATTCTGCTAAGCTGAGACATAGCCTCAAATTCCTCTTAACACAATCTTCATTCTACCAGGATTGAATCAAAAGAAGATCTTTTTGTCATCCCCTGAATTCAATGGTTTCTAAGATCTCTTCAAACTTTAGCATGTTAGAATCTGATAAAGTAGAAAACAAAGCAAAACAAAGAAAAGAAAACTTAGGTTGAATTAATACATCCACCTGATATGTGACTGTTAGAAATTTGGAGTGTTTGGCCTCAAATGCTGAACAATAAAGCCTGCTGGCCTTTATTAATTAAAAAAGATGAAGCTTAAATTTTGGAAAGAGTGATGTGCTATTTCCTCCACCTTAAAGCCGGAGGATGTAGAGAATATAAATGCAAATTACATGCAAGTATACTTTGGGGATCTTCCTATTTCTTAGAACCAAATTCAGCTTCTAGGGAAATAGAGGAGATGACTCCAAGTCTGTATTTCCCAGGAGTTAACTGTAAAAGTTTTCAAGAACCTTATGAAAATTGCCACTTCCATCATAAAATAAAACTGTTTTTTTATTGTTAGCAAGGGACGGGAGACTCTCTACATGAGGATGGAGGGTGAAGCTTTGCAGCTGGGACTCTTACACCTGAGCATTACTTTTTTCTGGTGGTTATTCCTGAGTGTTTCTGTAAACTCCACACTGGCCTGGGTTGAGGTGAGAGAGGATGCTACTGCCCACTGTTTCTGTCCTCTATGGACAAACCCTTCCTGTAATTCCTCATAGCTCTAAGATGAGGTGGGAAAAATAAACACAGAGAAAGCCAGGGAATAAGGCTACCTGGCTTGTTCAGATTGGCAAATTCTCATTGTAAGCAGCTCCTCCTGGCTCCTTATCCCCTGGAAGTACCATCGACTACCTTGTCAGAGCTCCCTTCTACCACATAAGGATGCAAGATCTAGGCCAGTGATAGACTAGAGTTCCTGCTCCTGCTGACCCAGGGTCTATCTCTTGCATTCCTATTGCTGTGGTTTGAATATGTGTGTCCCTCCAAAATTCATCTGTTGGAACATAAGCACCAAGGTGATGGTATTGAGACAGCCAAGTATAAAGGGGTCCCCAGAGAACCTCTGACTGGCCTGTGCACTGGGGGAGGAGTGTGTGCTGGGGTGGAGGCATGGAAGTTCATACCATTTGCAGGGGGCAGGAGTCTGGCCTCTCCTGTTCAGGGGTGGAACATGGGATTCAATCTGAGAGGCAGGAAGCCCACTAGCAGGACTCTGGTTTTGCTGAGAGTCCCCGTTTCCCTTTATCTTTTTTTCCTTTTTGCCCAATACACCCTGCCCTTCTCTACCCTATGAGCCTAATTTTTATAGCCTAAGTGTCTATGAGCCTAATTTTTCTTGGTCATGGGACAAGGACCCCATTTTTAGCTAAACTAAGGAGAAAGTCCTACAAAAGTATTAAGAAGTGGGGCCTTTTGGGATGTGATAAAGTCACGAAGTCATACTCTCATGTATGGGATTAATGTTCTCATAAAGGAAGCTTCAAAGAGCTTCCTGGCCTTCAGTCCCTTCCACCTTGTAAAGAAACATTTGTCCCCTCCAGACTGTGCAGCAACCAGGTGCCATCATGGAAGCAGAGAGCCTTTACCAGACACCAAATCTGCTGGTACCTTGATCTTGAACCTCCTAGCCTCCAGAACTATAAGCAATAGGTTTCTATTATTTATACATTACTCAGCCTAAGGTATTTTGTTATAGCAACAGAGATAGACTAAGACACCTCTTTTCTGCTTCCTCTCTCCAGATGAGTGCAGTGAGAATGCTCACCTCTTCCAGGAGGCCTACACATACCCATAGGGTCTATATACCCCATAAAACCCATATGTTTAAGACAGATCAAGACTTTTTTAAATAACAAGAGTCATTATGTGTTAGAAGCTGCATTTACAAAAGCTGTAGTTAGGACAGTGCTTGTCAGAGGTTAATGTGAATGAGAATCACCCGAGGATCCAGATAAAATGCAGATTCTGATTCAGTGGGTCTGGGGTGGGGCCTGCTATTCTGCATTTCTAATGAATAGGATCAAGCCGTGCAACCCCAAAATATGCTATTTTGACATAAGAATCTTTTAGGGCTGAAGGCATTTTAGATCCGGAAATCCCTTATCTGTATAAAAGCAAAACCTTTCCCAAAAAACTTAATTGTTGTAAGTCCCTCCCTTAGGAGTAATTCTAATATTCTCTTCTTGGAGAGGAAAAGCTGGCACCACACCCAAACAGACATTGTCACAACTGTCGTATCTCCCATTTATTCTCCTTAGGGTCTGTTTATCTTTCCAAAAGGTCACTTGCTTTTCCATAAATGCCCTTTCTCCCTTCTCCCTTGACCTGTTAATTTAGGTATACAGACCTCCAAATTCTAACCACTCCTTTGAGTTTCTCATCATTGGGTTCTCCCAGGTGTATGTGCTGCACATGTCAATAAAACGTGTATTTTCTAGGCCAGGTACGAGGTGGCTTATGTCTATAATCACAGCACTTTGAGAGGCTGAGGCAGGTAGATTGCTTGAGGCCAGGAATTGGAGAACAGCCTCAGCAATATTGTGAAACCCCGTCTCTACAAAAAATAAAAAATCAAAACTCAGCCAGGCATGGTGGAGTGTGCCTGTATACTGTAGTCCCAACTACTTCAGAGGCTAAGGTGGGAGGATCACCTGAACCCAGGAGGTTGAGGCTGCAGTTAGCCATCAAAGCAGGATATTTCCCTGACATGTTCACCAGACTTGTGAAGGGGTGCCTCATTTACTCAGTCCACTGCTGTCAACTCCTTGTGGGAAGGAGCACTTGAGCAAACTAGATGGGAACTGGTGGCAGCCAGATCAAACTCCACTCACTCACACCCCCTGTGTTCCACCCCTCATGGGAGGCAGCGTGCAGGTGGGCAGGTGCAGGAGATGGAGTGAGCACTTTTGGGTGCTGGCAGAAGTGAACACTGTGCATGTCCCATGGCAGCATCCATGTGGGGTTCCTGTGACCCCTGAAGCCCCAGAGAATATGTTACAGTGCTCTTTTTAGCTCTGTCATCCATGGATGGCTTAAGTGTTAACAGCTTGGTGGGCCCACAGCTTCCCTCTGCCAGTGAGGGCAAAGGGCAAGTGTGGCAGCCTTTTTTATCCACACTTGTGGCTCCTGAGCTCTAGTCCAGCGTCTGGGAAAAATGAGGTTGCATGAACGAATTGAAGGATGGTAAATGTGAGGGATTTTATTGCTGAGAAAAGTGGCTCTCAGTGGGAAGGGGAGCTGAAAAGAGGATGAGGGGTGGTAGGTAATCTTCCCCTGAAGTCCAGCCATCTCCAGTTGGATTCTTCTCCAAAGTTACACCGTCAAGCTGTCCCTCTGAAGTCAAGCTGCTTCTCTCCGACGGCCAGCCATAGTCTCTGATGTCCAGCTGCTTCTCCTCTCTACCGGCTGAGTCTGGGGTCTTTATAGGCACAGGATGGGGCAGAGCAGGGCCATGTGTGGTTTAAGAAAAGGCAACATTTGAATGGGAAAACAGGGATATAAGTTCTCACTGTGGTCCGCAGTCTCAGGCCTTTTGGCTCAAAGATGGGGCTTCAGCAGGGACCTGCCCCTGCCTGCCCAGAATTTCTCTGCCTCCTCTCCCTATCACCATGATTGTGCCACTGCGCTCCAGCCTGGGTGACAGAGTGAGACCCTGTCTCAAAATAAACAAATACATAAATAGAAATTAAAATTAAATTAAATTAAGCAAAATGTATGTATTTTCTCTTGTATATTATCTGTCTGTTGTTGTTTAATTCACAGTCCCCCAGTAACTGAACTTGAGTATAGGGGGCAAATTTGTCCTCCCCTCCACTAACAAGCTCCCAGGTGATCCTGATACTTCTTATCCAAGAATCACACTTTGAGTAGCTATAACATGTACCCTGATGTGGATCAGGTTATCCAAGGGATAAGGAGTTGCCCGGGTAACCCCTCACTCTCCCACATTTGGTGCCTAGAAAGACCCAGGACCAAGGAAAGAAAGCACCCATAGTAGTCCATTGTGCAGAAAAGTCCGACACTAGTCTCAAGGTACAAAAAGCTAGTATAGGAGGCCAAAACTAAGGGACCAGTCACTGGAGCCACTCTCAAAAAGCAAGTGTGAAACCCCAGTTCATTACTCTACAGGGTGACAGACTGGTGAAGTGTTTTGGAAACATGTTAGATGCCAAAATAAGGATGTTTAGCCTGGAGAGGAGAAGGTTAGTGTGTTGGGTTGCCAGATTTAGCAAATAAAAATATGGGACACTCAGTTAAATTTGAATTTCAGATAAACAATGAATACTTTTAGTATAAATATGTTCTGTGCAACATTTGGAATATATTTACACTAAAATGTTGGGTTTTTGTTTTTTGGGTTTTTTTTTGTTTGTTTGTTTTTTTGAGCCAGAGTTGCTCTGTCACCCAGACTAGAGTGCAGTGGTGCAATCTTCGTTCACTGCAACCTCTGCCTCCCAGGTTCAAGTGATTCTCTTTCCTCAGCCTCCCTAGTAGCTGGGAATACAGGCACACACTGCCACACCCAGCTAATTTTTGTATTTTTAGTAGAGATGGGGTTTCATCATGTTGGTAAGTCTGGTCTTAAACTCCTGACCTCAGGTGATCCACCTGCCTCTGCCTCCCAAAGTGCTGGGATTACAGGTGTAAGCCACCACGCCCAGCCATATTTTTTTAAAATCTGAAATTCAAATTTAACTGGGTGCCCTGTATTTTATCGGGCAACCCTACTTATGTGGGATGTGGGATACCTTCAACTCCTTGAAGGATTGGCATGAAGCAGTCCTCAACTGGGCACAGTGATCAACTGGGAAGCTTTCGAAACAATACTGGGGCCTGGGTCCCACCTGCAGAGATTGTGATAGAAGTGGTCTGGGTTTCACTCTGTCACTGGGGTGTTCAGAAACTCTGCAGGTAATTTGAAGGTTCAACCAAGGTTGACGACCACTGTATTCAACTGAGTTAATTCAGAGCTACATGGTAGTGTTTGAGTCATTGAGGAGCCACTAGAGAAAGGGAAATTTGGGTCTTCATGTGAACTGTCAAGCAAGAAAAGTCAGCTTTTCTCAAGAGGTAATGTGTCTCCTGTCTGAAGTGTGTAAGTAGTAGCTTGATGATTTTTTAAAGGGTTTTTCTTTTTTTTTTTTTTCTTTTCCCTGAGGGAACTCAAGATTAGAGCAGGGTAGGGAGGTGATTGCTGGAAGAATGGGAGAGGATTGAAGAGAAGGGTGGATGAAGTGATTACCATGACATTTCCAGCTCTGAAATCCCAGGACTGGTTTAGTGATTACATTAAAAAATAAACGAGTCATAGAATGATACACAAAGATAAGCAAAGTAAAAACAAATGAGTGCATGCAAAAGAAAAAAGGGACTTTTGTGTAAGGTCTGTAGTCTAGTTAATTGTACTATGACAACACATTTTCTGGATTTGGTAATGCACACTAGTTACCTGAGATGTCACCATTAGGGGAAGCTGAGTAATGGGTGCACAGGACCTCATTGTATCATGTTGGTAAGTCTACAACTATTTCAAAGTAAAAAGCTTAAAATAAATTAATTCATCACATCGCATTGAAACATTGCTTTTCCAGGAGGCCTGAGCAATGGAGGGTAGCAGGATTGGTCTAACAGTGAGCGAGAGCTTCCCACTGGGGAGGTGTGGAATCTGTGTGTATTCCTCTCAGTCACCGCCCAGGCGGGGACAGCTCTTCTCAAGGATTCTCCTGGTATCCAGGCAGATACGGGAACCGCAGCCCTTCCTGAGTGTATGTTTACAAACAGAAACAGGGCCAGTTGGTCGGACTGAAAATAAAGCAACCGGAGCTTTTGAAGCCGTCTGAGTTCCTATCCTAGAAGGGGGAATAAGTCACCTTGTTCTAGATTTAATTAGCAATACAATGAACTAATAATAAAAATGAAGACCAATCCTGAATCAAGATGAGGTAACGGCAGCGGCCTGCAGTGACTCTGTTTGTGGGTGTGGAGCGTGCGTGTATGTGTGTGTGTGTGTGTGTGTGTGTGTATTTTTAGATAGTGACTTATCCTGCATGTGGTAATTAGGGCCCCAAGGGGGATGCGAAATTTTTTTCCAGGGTTGGCAAGTGGAGGGAGGAGGTGGCTAAAATTCCCACACATCTGGGGCAAACAGATCCTGCACTCCAATTTCCTGTCGGCGCCACTGGTTTCTTGCGGAATTACTTGCTAAGTAAATGACTGTTATAAGACTATGAAGATTCGGTCAATCAAATTAACCCCTTTTGTCCATTGCCTCCCTACCCCCGCCCCCACCCCAACGGTTCCCTTCATTTGCTTAAACTCGGCGGCTTTTGAAAATGTGTTCAAGCTTGAAGGCCCCAGCCTTCCTCACATTGGCCAAGTGTAACCTGAGAGAGAACCCGGAGGCCCCCAATTGTTTTGCTAATCAAGATTATTGCTCCATTGAGATGTGGACGCACAGCCTGGCTGACAAAATTTGTCAGTTTCCCATGAAATAGTTCTGTCAGTTTAGCCCGGGTGCTGGCAACTATTAACATATAAATGAAGTTTCTCTCTGCTCGGCCCCTACCTTCCCTACCCCTCAGCCGCCCCTCCTAATGGAGGCAGGAAAATATAAACACCGCACCCCCACCCCCAGCTCCCAAACCCTCTGTGTGCTTAAATCAAACCAGCTTCTTTTCTCCTGTGGGCCGTGGGGGCTACGGGGGGCTGGGAGGAACTCATTTGCACAAAACTACTTTTAAGGCATGAAACTGCCAGGCCCTAGTCCCCCGCTGACAGCAACAGGCGACCGGCTGGGCCTGCTAGGGGACAAATGGCCATCTGAATGCCAGGGCAGACCTCCAAGGCAGCCTTCGGGGACAAAGTGGCAACGTGGAACACGGGGTTTGAAAGAGTTAGCTGGGCGCAGGGGTCAAACGCCCGCGATCTCTTGCTAGTTTAACCCGCTGCATGGCAGGACTGGGAACAGGTGGGAGCCCTAGGAGTGGCGGCCAATCGCTGACTTTTCTCACCCTGGATTCTGGGACAAATGTGGGGCTGGCTGGGCTATGGCCTGGGGTGAGCTCACCTGTCTTCACCTTAAAATGACTACTTCCTTTGCCACGGCCTGGCTTGGGCTCTTAGCCGAGCTAAAAGAAGAAAGGAGATCAAATTCTATCTTCTTGTTTCTCCTGGGATAGAGTCAGGGCTAAAAGTATTTGATATATTGTATTTATATTGCTCATATAATAATATATGTGTATATGTATATAATCTATCAAGCACTCCGGTAAAAATAAATTCACAATGCCAAAATGACGTACATTACAGAAATAATCTCATTTTGGCATTGTAAATTTATTTTTACCGGAGTGCTTGATACATATACATACACACATATATATGTATTATATATACACCTATATGTGTATATATAACATCTCAAGCACTGTGGTAAAGATAAATTAATATATGAGTTGTGTGTGTGTGTGTGTGTGTGTGAATCTGCAAGTCAACACAAGTCAGTAATATTAGCTATCTGGTGCTAAATTAGTTATCTGAAAAGAAAGTTCCGCCAGGAGCCTAGTGTGGTCAGAGAGGCACCCAAGATGATTCTGGTAATTGGTTCAGTGGGCTTTGCAAGGTGGAGACTTCTGTCGGGGATCCGTCAGTCATGATTTGTTTCAGCTTTGGTAAACTGACGCTTTTTGTGGCCCCCAGGGACAGAGCCATGAGTGAGCCTCCCCACCCCCACCTCCAAATTGCTTCTGTTTTCCAACTTTGCGTCTCTTGTAGCCTGATAGGAAAAGACACCTGGGGTAAAGGATCCCCCAAGGACTTCCTAGTCAGAAAAGCCTCGGTTGAAACGTTTTCCTGAAGCCAGGACATCTAGCTCTTAGCCAAACTCTTAAGATTTGGTCTTGGAATCAAAGATTATTTTTAGTTTATTTGATGTGACTTTGAAATTTTCATCCTGAGAATGTGGAGGAGTAATCTCCAGGTGTTTTCACCATGAAATCTGTAGAAATAGCCTTTCAGTAAATACAATTTAGCGGTTAAGAGCTGTGGAATCAGACTGTCCGGATTCGTAGCTGTGCGACTTTGGGCACTTATTTAACGTCTCTGTGACTTAGTTTCTTTCTCAATAAAATAAGCAAAGGAGAGTGAACTTATTATTTTTAGGGGAAGAGGAATACACTGTATTATGTTTATGAAGTGCTTAGATAGTGTCTGCATTTAGTAAACACTTTGTGTTTGTCAAATAACACAGTATCTAGGAAGAATTCAGTGCCATTTCTTTCTTTTTTTTTTCATTTTTTTTTTTTTTTTATTTTTTGAGATGGAGTCTCGCTCTGTCGCCCAGGCTGGAGTGCAGTGGCTGGATCTCAGCTCACTGCAAGCTCCGCCTCCCGGGTTTACACCATTCTCCTGCCTCAGCCTCCTGAGTAGCTGGGGCCACAGACACCCACCACCTCGCCTGGCTAGTTTTTTTTTGTATTTTTTAGTAGAGACGGGATTTCACCATGTTAGCCAGGATGGTCTCGATCTGCTGACCTCGTGGTCCACCCGTCTCAGCCTCCCAAAGTGCTGGGATTACAAGCTTGAGCCAGCGCGCCCAGCCCCCATTTCTTTTATTCACTGGTTTAGTTGATTATCACTTTATTTATGACCAGCAAGGAAGTTTTCATTTCTGGGTAGTGATCCAAGTTTATTTTTAAAATAAATGTATTTAAGTTAAATATAAAGTCAATTTCAAGAACGATACTAAATAAATTATAGTGTGGGGGACCGTGAGTATGGTAAAACATAGAGACAGTAGTTAAATGCCTGATGTTTGAAAAACTGTTATATACGTGATTAGATTTGGGGAGAAATCTCAGGTGTGTATTCCAAATAACTGAGGAATGCAACGTCATTCTTTAATTCTCTGTTAGCATTGTCCCATACTTTGAATTTTTATGTGAGACTTGGGATTGGGCTTTGTTATGTGACTGACTTGTATCCCCCCAACCGCCACCAAAATTCATTGTGTTGAAGCACTAATCCCCAATGTAACTGTATTTGGAGACAGGGCCTTTAAGGAGATAATTAAAGTCAAATGAGGTCATCAGGGTAGAGCTCTGATCCAGTGGGACTAGTGTCCTTATAAGAAAAAGGAGAAAAGTACCAGGAATATGAGCACACAGGGACTAGGCTATTCTAGGCAGCCATCTGCAACCCAAGAAGAGAGACTTCAAGAGAAATCAACCCTGCAGACAGCTTGGTCTTGGACTTCCAGCCTGCAGAACTATGGGAAAATAAATTTCTGGTTTAATTCACCCAGAATGTGGTATTTTGTTGTGGCAGACATAGCAGAATAATACAGGCTTATATGGGCCAAAGGAAGAGATTTTATCTGAGAGTTCTTTCTCTCTATGGTTAGGAGTAATTTAAACTAACCAAAAACAAAACAAATGATTGTGTGTCAGAAATAACCACACAATTGCCAATCCTCTTCAATGAACTAAATGTTTGTCCCCCTCCCTCATTCATATGTTGAAACCCTAATCTCAATGTGATGGCATTTAAAAGTAATTAGGGGGATAGTTAAATCATGAGACGTAATTAGGGCATAAGGGTGGAGCCCACATGAATGGAATTAGTGCCCTTCTAAGAGGAGACTGGAGAGCTGCTAACTCTCTTTTCTCTATGTGTGGACACTAGGAGAAGTTGACTGTCTGCAACCTGGACGCAAGCCCTTACCAGAAGCTGACCATGTTTGCAGCCTGGTCTCAGACTTCTAGCCTCCAAAATTGTGAGAATAAATATCTGTTGTTTAAAAGCCACCCAGTCTATGGTACTCTGTTACACGAGCTCGAACTGACTGAGACTTTCTTTAACAATGACCATAAAACTAAGAATGGCTAAAATGTACTGATTGCTGTCCAGATGGGACACCAGCAGTGCCACACACACCACATAAATGATGTCACGTGATTGTCAAAACAGATCTAGGGAGGAAAATTCTAGAGACATGAAAACTGCAGCTTGGTTCTCAGGAAGAAAGTGCAGAAGTCGTGAGGTCTTTCTGTGCTTAAAACCGGAGCTCTCAACCCCCATGGCATTCTGCTGGCAAAATTCTCTAAACTAAAGAGGCTTCATGGCTTAGCGGGAGCCAGGAGAGCAGCCTAATACCACAGGGAGGACGTGCAAGCCTGCTGGAAGGTTGAAGGGTTCGGGGAAGGTTGCCTCAGCTCTCCTTCGGGCCACACGCTCCCGACCTGGATTATTTCCTAAAATGGTTTCATTTTACAAATGAGCATGAGGCTCCGCTGAAAGCAGCCAACATTGGCAGAGATTAAATAATTAGCATTTCAAAGTGTTCATTTTCATTTTCCTCTTTGCCGGGGTGAGAACCACTACAGGACAAAAATGAGCTCCTTTTTTCCAGTCTCAGCCCAACAGGGATCTTCACAGAGAAAGCAAGCCCAGTCCATCCCCGCAGCTGGCTCCCTGGTACCCACTCTGAAGGCTGGACCCATCCTGACCCGTCCCTGCCCCAAGGACTGCCTGGTGAGGGATAGCTTACCAACACTCTGACTCAGTCCTTCCAACATGCCCAACAGGTCAATTCTGGGATATTCCTTACAGGAATTAATGAGATCACATTGCTGGTCATGTTGGCATTTGCAGATTACATTTAAATTTAAAAATTCCTTTTATGAGGTTTAAGAATAGGGCCAAGATACCCATGCAATAAAGAAAGGAGGAGACTTTGCCTGGTCTAATGGAGAAGCTGGAGCTGCATTGTTGGGTACAGTGACCAGTGACTACACCTGGCTTTTGAGCCCTTGCACAGCGGCAAGGACACATTGAGATGTGCCCTAGGTGCAAGATACACACAGGATTTCAAAGGCTGAGTATGAAAAAAGAAGACAAAATGTCTCATTAGTGTTTTTATATTGGTTGCTTGTGGAAGTGATAACATTTTGGATATACCGTTGACCTTTGAACAATATGGGTTTGAACTGCACAGGTCTGCTTATAAGTGAATTTTCTTCTGCCTCTGCCACCCCTGAGACAGCAAGACCAACCCTCCTCTTCCTCCTCCTCCTCCTCAACCTGCTCAACATGAAGATGATGAAGATCAAGACCTTCATGATGATCTACTTCCACTTAATGAAGAGTAAATAGATTTTCTCTACCTTGTGATCTTCTTAATAATATTTTCTTTCCTCTAGCTTATTTTGTTGTAAGGATACAGTGGTATATAATATTTACAACATACAAAATATGTGTTAACCAATTCTACTATCCGTAAGGCTTCTGATCAACAGTATGCTAACATTTTTGGAGAGTAGTTAAGTTTGGGCAGAGTCGAAAGTTATAGGCAGATTCTTGATTGTGTGGGGTATTGGCATCTCTAACCTCTGCACTGTTCAAGGGTAAACTGCATTAGCTGAAATAAAGCATGTTCTTAAAATGAACTCCACCTGTTTCTTTCTGCTTTTGTAAATGTAGCTACTCTAAAGGCCTTTTTCATTTCTCTAAATCTTTCTCCCTCATTCGTCACCTTATTTTACTTGTCACCATCTGAAATCCTGTTCTTCATGTATCTGTTTGCTCGTAGGTTTCTGTTTCTCCTTCTGGAATATAAGGTCCCTGAAGGCAGGGGCTCTGTCTGCCTGCCTAACTGGCTGCTTTACTTCCAGTATGCAGGGCTGGGAACAAGTTATGCACTCATAGTTTTTTAGATTGCAGGAAGGAGGGAAGGGAGCTCAGGTAGAAGTCCCTGTTCTAAAGCACCTCTGGACACCAAGTAGAATGGACCATTTTATTGCTTGCACTTGAGGTCACCATATGCAAAAACACTGACCCTATGGCATTTTAGGGCACTTATATGATTACCTGTCAATCTCCTTCTACTGGACACTAAGCAAGAACCTTATTATAATTCCTCGATAGCAAGAACCTTATTATAGTTACCTTTTTATTCCCAGGCACATAGGAGGTACCCGGTAAATGTCTAATAAATAAATCAACCATTGAAACTTTACCATAGAAGTCTAAAATGATGTAACTTTCTCAATAAGAGAGCATTCTCGCCTCAGCTAAATAATGTTGGTTTTCTTTCTCCCCCCTCCGTCTGATCATCTTAATGGTCCTCCCTTTCATGACAAGAAAACAGCTGAATTTCACCAGTAAGATACGGGTTTCGCGCGCCAGCTGGATGTGATAACACAATAACCCAAATTACTGTTTATATAGTGCTTTATATTTGGCTAGGTGCTTTCATGTACTCTATCATGTCATTTGGCCCTCAAAACTACTTTGTGAAGTGGGAGGAGCAGAGATTAGAACTGCAATTTACAAACGAAGAAATAGGATTACAGACATGACCCAGAGAGACTGGGAGAGCTCAACTCTAAGCCCAGGCCCTTAGATTCTTCCTTCAGTGCTTTTTGTGGGTTCTTCTGACTAGAATCCAATAGAGCACTGACTCTCTAACAAACGTAAGGCAGCAAAGTTTCTTCCACTTAGCACATCTCTGCCCGAAAGCCTTCAATGACTTCCTGTGATTCGTAAGATATAATCCAAACTACTTCTCCCAGCAAGGAAAGCTTTCTGCAGTCTTATCTTTCCAGTCGTATTTTCAGATAGTAATACCTTCCCACTGACAGAGTCTTGTGCCCAGGTACATAAACCTTCAGATATCAGCTTTCTTGGGCATGATTGGACATCCCACCAGCAGTCATTTCTACCATGTTTACCCCGCCTGAGCTGCCTTCCTCAACACTCATTTGTATTCTTTTCTTCCAACTTCTCACCTTGTCCCTTAGCCTTCCAGGCCACATCCTTGCTTTGCCTCTGCCATTTTTCTTCTTTGCCAACGTCTGGGAAATTTTCCCTATAGTGGCTCCAGTGAAGCCCATTGTGCTGCAATCACCCAACAGGTTGTTCTCGCCCACCATACAGAGACAGCCAATTCACCGAGACAGCAGATAAAGAATTTAATAAATGCAGAGCTAGCCAAGCAGTAAACAGGAGTTTATTACTCAAATCAGCCTCCCCAAGAGCTCAGAGGCTAGGGTTTTTAAGGATAATTTGGCATGCAGGGGGATGCTGACTGGTTGGGAATGAAACTGCAGAGGTGTGGAAAATGGTCCTCCTGTGCTGAGTCTGCCTCTGGTTGGGGACCACAGACTGGTAGAGTCACGAGTCAAGGTCCAGGTAGAGTTGGTTATGAGAACACAAAAGTCTGCAAAACACCTCAAAAACCAATCT
Organism: Theropithecus gelada; assembly: GCF_003255815.1. Taxonomy (NCBI): domain Eukaryota; kingdom Metazoa; phylum Chordata; class Mammalia; order Primates; family Cercopithecidae; genus Theropithecus; species Theropithecus gelada. The sequence goes on along the minus strand of NC_037688.1, from coordinate 9,067,054 downwards.
CAGATTCTACAATAGTAATGTTATCTATAGGAACAATTGGGGAGGTCACACAACTCGTGACCCTGGCCACATGACCTCCAAGCCCCAAGGAATTATAGAAAAGCAAACCAGGGACTAATGTCTGGTTATCATTTAACTATGCCTATATTTTTAGCAAAATTTAGGCTCCTCCCATAAGCCTAATCTCATGGCCTTTTTAGTTTTACAAAGATAACTTCTGTCCCTGAGCAAGGAGGGGGTTAGTTTTAGGGTAGGATTGTTATCATCCCTGCTTCAAAGTTAAACTATAAACTAAATTTCTCCCATGGTATGCCCAGGAACAAGTGAGGATAGCCAACCTGTGAGGTTAGAAGCAAGGTAAACTCAGCCATGCTCGACTTCTCTCGTGTCATAATCTTTGTAAAGGCAGTTTCAGTGCCTCATTGATACTTTGATGGTCCATCTCCAAATCAACTGCTCACCATCTCACTTACAGAGCATTTATTTAATCTGTAGTGAGCATTTGTGGTGATATATGCTAGTAACACTACATGTATTCACATCTCTAAGGAGGAGCTTCCAATTTCCTACAAGACCCCAGTCACTGTCAAGGCTGCATAATTCAGGGGTAGGTACTTCACTTAAGTGTATGCATTCACAGTGTTTGAACAGGAAAAGAGTCTGTGTAACAGCTGCCTCAGGAAATGCGACAATGAGAAGCCAAAGACAGTGAATGAGGAGGAAGCCACACAAAGGTATAAGGGATGGAAATGCCTCGTTAGTTTCAAATCTGTGGCTCCCGCAGTTTTTGCAGCCAAGCTGCTGAGCTGTGCTTCCAGAGTATATCAAATAAGACACAGACTTGGCTATCATAACGTACAAGTCATAGAGCTCTGACCAACCAGTGGATTGGTCCCCCTTCAACTAAGTGTTATTCCTGGTCCAATCAGCTGTGGCAGGAGCATCTGGTATGTGGGCTGTGTTTATGTTAAAGAAGAGTAGGATGGTGCCTCGGTACCTGTCTGTTTCTAGGGCTGGAGTGCGCAATACATCTTAGCTTTGAATGCCGAAGCCTCTCTCTGTACTATTGGGTGGAGGGAAGGGCACTGGTGCTTAGAGAATGCATTTTGAAGTTAATATCTGACCACCCTACCAAAGGCAAAGTGAGCTGATTGTCTCTGCCACTAGAATGGCTGAAAGCTATTCAGAATTCAAAAGCAAAGGTGTTTAGAAGACCACAGGCTCACAGAATACGGGGTCTGTGTCCCTTCTCCCCATGAACATACCAGGTCTGAAAGTTTGAATGGCCCACAAAGAACTCTAAGCAACAAATGAAGAGTCAGACTGGATGATGGTCCACACATACACCGTAAAAACTTTTAAATATGCAGATTCTCCAAGATTCTCTACCGGCAGATTCTCATTCCAAAATATCTCCTGCATAGCAGTGCTGCTGGAAAACGCATCCCAGGGGGTATTCCTCCAGCCTGCTTGCTTTTCCTTGTCAGCAGTTGTCAATATTCTTATTTCTAGTACAGAGAAGAGGTTGTATTTCTGACAGGTCTATCCTCAGAATTAGTCATATTCTTTGAGCAGTTGAAGATGCATTCCAGTCTAGTCATGGTAGTTGATGCCTGTAATCCCAACACTTTAGGAGACTGAGGTGGGAGGATTGCTTGCAGTCAGGAGTTTGAAACCAGCCTGGGCAACATAGCAAGACCCCTATCTCTACTAAAAAAAAAAATAAAAACAATTTTTCAGAGAAATCAGACCCCAAAAAGGGATATCTGCATCTGTATCTATATCTGTATTTAGAATAGAACAGGCAACAAATAAAACCAAAAAGACTCATGAATTACAGCCAGTAGGAAACGATCAGGACCACACTTCATGGTTTCTTACCCATTTATTGAGAATTTTTTAAAAAGTCACTACAGGCATATTATTTCACTGGGCATAATATATAGGCATAACCCAAAATATGTGGTCCCTGGTCTCAAATTATTTTTTAGTATGGTATTAAATTGCTTATTCGTGGGTGTTCCATACGCTCCTCAATTCAATTCCCCAAGAAATGAGCTCATTACCTCCCCACTCCTTCAACCTGCTTCTCTCCAATCTCTCTCTAAATGGCACCCCATCCACCTGGACACCTGAGCCAAAACACTTCGAGCCATCCTTGATTTCTCCTGTTGATTCTGCCTTCCATACATCTCTCAAGTCTGCCCGCTCCCCTGCATTATTGTCTAAGCTGTCATTGTTGCTTGCATACTGCATGGCTCTTCAAAAGTGTGTCCTTGTAGCCACTTTTGAGCCTTAATGATCCATGCTCGAGGTCAGCGGTCCCCCACCCTCCCCACAAGCCTCCACAAAGTACTACTGTGGCCTGTTAGGAAGTGGGCCACCCAGCAGGAGGTGAGTGTCAGGCGAGTAAGTGAAGCTTCATCTGCATTTACAGCCACTCCGCATCACTCTCATTACCACCTGAGCCCCACCTCCTGTCAGATCAGCAGGCATTAGATTCTTAAAGGAGCGTGAACCCTACTGTGAATCGTGCATGCAAGGGATTTAGGTTGTGCATTCCTTATGAGAATCTGATGCCTAATGATCTGTCACTGTCTCCCATCATGCCCAGGGACCATCAAGTTGCAGGAAAACAAGCTCAGAGCTCCTACTGATTCTACATTAGGGTGAGTTGTATAATTATTTCATTATATATTATAATATAATAATAATAGAAATAAAATGCACAATAAATGTAATGCACTGGAATCATCCCGAAACCACTCACCCCACCTCCAGGTCTGTGGAAAAATTGTCTTCCACAAAACTGGTCCCTGGTGCCAAAAAGGTTGGGGACTGCTGTTGTAGGCTACTCCCAGAATCATTATTTCCCCTCAGCTACATTGAGGTCAACATGCACACAGTAAACTGCAAGGATGCAAAGTACACAGCTTAGTAAGTTGTGATGTATGTTACATATCCAGGCAACCATGAATCAAGATAATCACCATCAAAATTTATTTTGACTCCTTTGTGATTACTCCCCCCAACTCCTTTCCCTCCCACAAATCCCAGGCAGCCTAGGATTTCTGCATTCTGCCCCTGTGGATAAGTGTGTTTTTCCAAGAATTTTATATAAATGAATCATACATTATATACTCATTTATATCTGGCTTCTTTCACTCAGCGTAACTATTTTGAGATTTATCCACGTTCCCCTGTGTATCAATAGTTTCATTGCTATTGTTGTTTTTTCATTTCTGAGAAGTATTCTGTTGTATGGATATACAATTGATTTATTGGTTCATTGGCTCATGAAGGTTCGGGTTACTTCCAGTTTTTTTTTAACCTATTACAAATAAAGCTACGATGACAATTTATGAACAAGGGGTTATTTTAACATAGGGATCCAGTTCTCTCAGATAAATACTTAGAAGGGAGCATACGATAGCTGTACACTTACGTTTTTAAGAAACTGCCAAACTGTTTTCCATAGTTGTTGTACCATTTTACAGAGCCAGTCACAAAATATAAAAGCTACAGTTGCTGGCTTTCTGGGCTCCTGCCTGCTGCCCCAAGCTCATCTTCCTATTGTCCAGTAGCATCTTTTCTCTCCGGCTGAGCAGACACTGCTGTGGCCCATTGTCAGTCTGTTAAATAGTGATGGAATCCCTGACCTCGCCTTGACCTTGTGCTCAGGCCTGTCAGGAAAGTAATGGACAGAGCCTCTACCCGCCCAGGACATTAGAAACATATACACAGCAATTAATCCTGCCCACAGGTGTGAGAATCGTGACAGCAGTACAAAGGAAAAGAGTCCAGGAAACGTAAGTTCTTTGGAGCAGGTGTGGTCTGAGAATATTTCCTGTAGAAGTTAACCATCACTGGCCTTTAAAGATGCCTGATGTTCAGAAGAAATTATGTCCATCTTTTTTCCCCATTCATGCCACATCCTATTTTCAAGACCCGCCTCATAGCTGACCTCTCTTAGAATAACGTGATGACTAAAAGCGTGTGCTCTGGGCTCCGACTACTTGGGTTCAGTTCTCAGCTCCACTGCTGTCTAGCTGTGCAATGCTGAGAAAGTTACTTAGCCCTTCTGTGTCTCAGTCTTCTCCTCTTTGAGGCCAAGATAGTAGTAAGTGCCACGTTGGGTTGTTGAGAAAAAAGTAAGATAATGCATGGGGCATGTTTAGAACAGTGTCTAGTGCACAGTCAGCTCTCAGTACACACTGGATAGTGATTACTATCACCACTCCCTCAGCCATGGCTCTTTTGTGCTGAAGTTGCTCAGTAGAGATCACCTGCTTTGCTTTCTCATTTTGTAAGCGTAACCATCTCCCTGTGAGAACTCTTCTTGGGATCTCGTTTCTCTTTTAGTAAAACCCTCTTTGCACTCTGCAGGGCACTGTGTTTATAAATCCTCTGTACATATCCTTAACTAATCATTCCCATTGTCAGGAATCTTTTGATAGCAAGTATCATAATACGTAATTCAAATTTGCCTGATCAATAAAAACATTTCCTGGCTTTGTAACAAAGAGTCCATGTTTAAGACTGGGTTCATATGAGATTTGATTTGCCAGCTCGACCTTAGAGTCAAGAACTTAGTTTCTGTTTTTTCCATTCTACTTTCTTGGGTGTCAGTTTAATCCTAAGATGGTGGGAAAGAAAAATAAAAATTATTGCAAAGCTAGCTAAAGGAGTAAAGAAGACTTTATTCACGAGTATTGCAGTAGTGGGGAGAGATCAGGCTCAAATTTGAGTATGACAAGGACAAGTGGGGATTTATAGCCCAGGAACAGGATGAGGGTGTCAGTGGATTGGAAATTACTAAGAGGAGAGACATCAGGGGTAGGGGATTCTTGCTAAACTGGCCTAACAAGATTGTTGCTAATGGCAGGTCAAAGATTTATACATTGAAAGTGAGGGTTAAGAAACTTGATATCAAGGGTGATGCCATATCAAGGGTGGGAAGTAATTTAGCATGATTCTTACCAAAACTTGGCTGGGCAGGCCAAAGACAAGCCAGGGGTCAAGGTCAAGGCCTAGGTGAAAAGACAGCTCAAAGGAGCTTGACTAAAGTTGGGTCACAGGGAGTCTTTGTAAGTGGCTGTCTTGTGGTTTAAAATGGCTGCTGGCACCTCCTTAGTCCATGCGTTCCTTAATCAAAGCCAGCAGCAAAACCAGGAATAACTTTGTCCTAATTCCCAGGAAAAAGTCCAAAGAATCACTTATATCAGATCAGCTTATTCACGTGTGAACCTCTGGACCAGGAGGTTGGCTGTGCTGGTTTGTTTAGTATCGTCACTTGATCCACACCCAGAGCCCAGGAAAGGAAGTGATAGCACCTAAGTTGTGAAGCTCCTAAACAAAACTTGGGCCCAGGCTCATCCCTAAATATTTGGGGACCCCAGGAAAGACTATAAATGTAGGCCCACCCTCCCTATTTATAAAGATTTTAAAGTTATCAATCAAGCTAACGAACAGTTTAATAAAATATGTTCTGCCTGCCCTGGGTTGCCAGATTAAAAAGACGTCCTAACTTTTTGCTTGCTTAATCTGGCAACCCCACTTCTACCTTGAAAAATGCCTTCATAGTGACAACACATTGAAGAATAAGGGTGAAGCTGCCTGTGAGTCCCTCTGATGTCACCCAGGAGAGCACAAAGAGAAGCAGAGAAGGGGTTCTCCTTACTCCTGGGAATAATATTTTGTTATGCCAAAACCTACCACATCCTTCGTATCTGGGAAGAAGATGTGTGTAATTTGTCTTTTACGTTGCCTAAAAGCTTCCGTCGTTGAGTTCTTCCTGCTCTCCACAGTACTGTCTTTCTCTGACTTCAACAGTGGGACATCCTCAGATCTTCCTGGCATTCAGGCCCATCTGCGTGTTGTTTTGAGGAAGCACGGCTGGAGAGGTGGAGAAGGACTTCCCTGGGGCCTGAACTGTGTTAGCCACAGAAGCGGATGTTTGGGTTATAAGTCATGCTGTGCCAGGGCTAAGCAACAGATCCACATGATAGAGGCAGCTATGTGTTCTGTCATAAGTGTATTCTTACACATATGTTTGTGGTATGTAGAACTCTCTGAAGCTGGGGGCACAGGCCAGAGGCCCTCTGTGTCAGGTCTAAGGGCAGCACTGGGCTTTTTCATTCCAGACATACATATAGCAAGACCGTATTTCCTAACCCCTTTGGGCCATGTGATTGAGTTATGGTTAGTGAATGTTGGCTACTTCTTGCCCTGACCCATGAAAATCTCCCACAAAATTCTTTGCACTCTCTTTTTCCCCATTCACTGGATAAATGGAAAAGATTCTAAAACTCTAGTGGAGAACAGGATCACAGATGGAATAAGTTTCAATCCCTGAATGACTGCCTGGAGCAGAACCTCCCTTCAACTTCCACCTCCAGTTGGATTTTACCCAAGCAAGAGATCTCTGTGATGTCAAGCTGATGAGCTGTTGGTTTTTCTCTGTTAAGCACATCGTACTACCTTAACTTGTGCAAGGGAGGATGCAAAGAGGGATAGAGAGAATGTTTGCTGGTGTGGCAACTAATAAGCTAATGTCTACGATTACCTCCTAATAGCTCTTAGGCATATAGCAATAATAATAAAGTGACACTATTACCTACATTCTGCTGTGTCACCAGAGGTCTTGTCACATTACAAAATCCGGAACCATTTAACCTAGAGTCTGCATGGTTTATGTAATGTACCTAAAATGGCACTCTGCTCATGTGACTTAGAGCACTGGCATGCAGAGAATTCAGGACCTGGAGTTGATTTTCCAATGCTTGGAGGTCATATTCTTATCAATATGATTTTAAGCTATGAACTGAAAAACCAATAATGTAGTATGTGGCTATAAAAATGTCAGTGTGGGCCCACAGTCAACAGCTGGTAGGAAACACAGCCTGTTGTCAAAGACTCAACCAGGCAAGCAGCCTCTCTTTTTAAGGGCAAACACACAGAAGTTTTCGTCCATTTCCACAGTCTCAATGAACTGTATTTGAAATGACCTCCAACGCACTATTGTTTGGAGTGAGGGTGTGGGGAGGTGAGGATTTCCTCAAAAGTTCCTAAAGATGGAGTTTTAAAATGCATAGATTGAACTCAGTGGTGGTAGGGAGCATGAGGGGTGGGAGAGTTACGGAGTTTCTTTGACCAGAGGACAATATCAAAGGAGAGCATAATGCAGAAAGGTAAACAATCTTGGGAAATCTGTAATAATTTAAAGAGAAACATGTAGGGTCAGGTATTTCAAAGAGAAGTTTCAAAGCGTCGAATAAGAATAAATTTATAAAGCCAATACAGATTGATTGGTCCCACTTGTGGGGATTCCAATCTTCTTTAAATGCATGACCTTCTTTAAATGCAATAAAGCCTTTTCCTCTGTTTGAGATCACGATGACCACTCAGTGCACTACCGTCCTCTAACGCAGCATAGGGATCTAACACTGCCCAACAACCTGAAGTCAGGTCCTGCCAGGAGAGCCTGAAGTAAAAAGAGAGGCACAATTGCCAATTCTGTTTTAAATCAAGCTTGAGAGTCTTGATGTGTGTCTAAAACGTTCAGCAAAGAGTTAAACGAGAAACTATAAAATATGATAGAAACAATATGAGATCTAACATCTCAACAGTTGCCAAAACTAGCAAATAATCAAAATCTGACCACAAAACCTCTCCAGATCCCCAATGGCACCAATACCAGCTTAAGAACAAAGCTGCCCAATATATTTTTTAAATCCCTCTCATCTCCACTCATCTCCTGACCAAATGTTGGCAACGAATTGGCTTGCAGAATTTTGAGTTGTAAAAGGGTTCAGAGATTAACTGGAGCAGTAATTCTGAAATTGGGGGAGGAAAGGTACCATCCCCTGGGAGATGGGTGCATATCAGAATCAGGGAAGTGGATATTTAAAGAAATATTTATTGCTGTAATTGTATACTAGAGGCAGGAGAGAATTTTGTTTTCCTAGAAGACACACAAAGAAACACTATGAAAATCCCCCTAACTGATGGAGAAATGAGACATACTTCCTGCCAACCGGGAAGTTTCCAATGGAGGTAAAAGAAAGGATGTGTGAGGTGTTGAAGTTATTAAAAGGGGATGTTGTTTATAAGTTCATGAAGAAGAAAAAGCATGACCTTTTTCTCTACATATTTAATAATTCATTTACCATTTCATTCAATTCATCACATTATGATTAAACACTGACTGCATACCAGAGTGGAAATATTGAGAAGGCAGGGTTAAATAAGCCTACCCTATTTCAGTGTGTGAATTCACACAAACAGAAAACGGACAATGCAAGTTTAGTTTTATAGAGATGTGCAAGTTATCCTAGAAGAGAGAAACACTAACCACAGGGTGTAACTAGTAAAGGCTTTTCTGAGAAAATGATACCTCCCCACCATCATCATCACCAACTCCAAGGTCATTATTGTACTTCTTATGAGCTGGGCAGTAAATATCTAAAGAGAGAGGAAAAGTCAAAACTTTGTGGTATGCAGCCTCTAAAAGGGCCTCCAATGAGCCTGGTCTCCTGTTACTGTATAATCCTCTGCCCTTGAGTGAGGCCTGAATCTAGTGATTCATCTCTAAAGGAAAGAACACAAACACAGCAAAAGTGATGACATGTTACTTAGATTGTGTTACAAAAAGAATCGGGCTCTCACCTCTCTTTCTGGATCTCTTTCTCTCTATCTCTGTCTCTCTCACACTCTCTCTCTCTCTCAAAGCTCTTGCTCTAGAAGAAGCAAGTTGCCATGTTGTCAGCAGCTCCATGTGGTCAGGTCCACATCCCAAAGCCCCACCAACAGCCAGCAAGGACCCGGACCTGCCTGTGGGGATTATCCCCCAGTCCCACTTTGAGACCCTGATGCAGAGACACAAGCTCAGATGTGTCCAGATTCTTGGCACCCCCACTCCATAATTGTGAGGTTATAAATGTTTGCTGCATGAAGACACAGTATTTTGGCGTGATTTGTTACATTGAGATAGATAACAGACTCCTCACACTGAAAAGAAAAAACTGACAATAAGTACCTGTATGAATCTCACTGGAACTTCCATTGTTTGGGATAAATTAGACAATTCAAGATCCTAATAAAATTCCACCAAAGCCTGGCTTCAAAAGGGAAGGATGATAACCAGGGATTCGGGGGGTGAGGGAAATGGGGAGGCAGCGAAAAGAGCACAAACTTTGAGTTATGAGATGAATATGTTCCAGAGGCCTAATGTACCATGTGGTGACTATAGTTGATAATGTTGTATTGTATATTTGAAATTAGCTAAGAGAGCAAACCTTAAGTAGTCCCATCACTCTCTCTCTCTCTCTCTCACACACACACACACACACATACACACACACACACACACAGAGTACCTCTGTGACGTGATGAATATGTTAATTAGCTTGAGTATAGTAATTATTTCACAGTGCGTATATATATATGAACACATCATGTTGTATACCTTAAATATGTACAATTTTTATTTGTCAGTAAAGCTAGCGGGCAGGGAAGAGAGAGTGTCCATGTACCCCCCAATCCCGGCTCCCCGTCTCGGTACCTAAAGCAGCCCCTCTGAGATAAGGTAGCCACATTTTCCTTTCAGAAGAAGGTCTGTAAATGGCAGAACACTATGCAGGGAAGGGCATCTTCTAGACTTTTTCATTATATTTTACATTTTATTGCTGGAAATATTTTCTTCTTTGCATTAAAAGATTTCAAAATTTCCCCCCAGGCATATATTTAAAGTCTCCCTCCACCCTAACTTTCTTTCCAAGAGGTTATTATCCTTTGTCATTTAGTAAATGTTTTCCTCCCCTGAGGTGTTCTCTCCAGGGACAAGGAGATGTCAGGGCTCCTATGTTTCTGAAGGGCTTTCCCCGTCCACACCTTTCTACAGGTGTCCATGACTGGAACAAAAAACAAATGGTCAAAACTTCCATGAATAGGAACTGGCAGGAACTGAGCCTGGGCTGGACTGAGCGCTAACTTTCAATCTGGTCTGGAAAAAGGATTTGGATAGGAAAATTAATTACAAAAATGAGCAAATTGTCTATCATCTCCAGGCTGAGTTAAATAATAGTGTTCTGGAATTACATCATGATTAACAGAGGCTGTCACACAGACTCTGGAGACAGCACACATCACCCAGCCTAGCACAGAGCAGGTATGAACTAGTGTGTGCTGAGTAACTGAATGAATGGACTGTACATGGATTGTTCCACTCTCAAGGAATTAAAAGGTGAAAAAAAAATCTAACACTAAAAGGAGACTGAAAAATATAAAAACCTCTTTGGTTCAGAAATGTCATGAAAAGCAATAGATACTGTAAAGAAATATTTGAAGTGGCATGAAATAAAAATTTCCAGTTACTCAAATATTCTATCAATGTATATTATAGTTGATGGTAATTAATAATTATTGATAAGGAAAAAAATCTATAAAGTTACTTAGACATGTTGATTTTTCAAATGCTAAACATGTTATTCAAAAGTATGGAAAGAACAGTCCAACTATATATTATTAACTGGTTTATTTCATTTCTAGCACTGATCACTAATAGAAATTGTTTTTTATTTGTTCATTCTCTGTCTCTCCAACACTCACCACACTCATCTCACACACACACACACACACACACACACACCCTAATACTGCCAAAAAGGCAGCAGTGTGGTAAGTTCCATTCATGACTTTTCTCCAGCCCTGAGTCCAGCCATGCTATATTGTGGGCATACAAACAAATACACACATATATATATTTTTTAACTTATAAATATTTATTGAATGACTGAAGCAATGTTATTTCATATATTACCATTAATTAAAGCTTATTTCACAGAATGCAAAGAATATAAAGGCCAGGTTATCAAAGTAAAACATTTTATTTTATTTATTTATCTATTTATTTATTTATTTATTTATTTATTTGAGCTAGAGTTTCACTCTTGTCACCCAGGCTGGAGTGCAGTGGTGCGATCTCGGCTCACTGCAACCTCCCTCTCCCAGGTTCCAGTGATTCTCCTGCCTCAGCCTCCTGAGTAGCTGAGTTTACAGACATCCGCCACCATGCCCAGCTCAAAGTAAAACATTTTGGAACATCTCCCTCCCCACCTCATCCCTCAACCCTTTTCTTTTTAGGATCAAAATACTTAATCCTCTCTTGCATCCTAGTTTTGTGGAACTTCCTCTCCTCCTAACACAGGACGATTCCTGGAAAGTCCTGCTCCAAACTCAGTCCCTGCAAGAGAGGCCCACAACAAATGCCTCCTCAGGAGACCTTCTTGCTCCCGGACACCAGACCCCGTGCCAGTTAATAAATGAGATCTGACAAGACTTTAATCTGAAGTGGTATTTCCCTCTAAAGTCCCTCCGAACCTAAAGTGGAGCCACAGACAACAGGAGGAAAATAGAAGGAAATACTGTGAAAATGAAGAGACTGCCCTTGTTAACAGCACACAGGGGGAAAAATAATTTTTTGGCATTCATTCTATTTCCTAAGACTTCAGATTTAAGCTCAATTTGCCATGAGAATTGTATCCAAATCCGGGATAACTCCGTTTCTTTTATTCGGGTTCAATTTTTCTCCTTCTGGTTTTTATTTTTAGCAGTGCTTCAATTACTTTAAGATGATAATAACCATCAGACATTTTCGATTCTGAATTTATGTAGAACGAGGCCAACAGTTCTCTTTTCAAAGTCTTCAGGAACCCAAACTTTCACAGTCCCACATTCTGCTCCCAAGACATTAACTCTAATTAAGCTAATCAAACCCATGCACAGTCATAAGAATAAAAAGTACCAAAGAACAAGACAATTCTATGAGAAACAGATATTATACAATGAAAATAAAATGAATTCTCCAGACTTCTTTAACTACTGTTCCATTAAATCCATTTATTTTTGAATGAGCTTTGATCTTTTTTTCATTTCATAGACCAAGATGTTGTCATTAGAGGAATGAATTACTTCCTTTAAGCTGACCTCATGCATATTCCATACCCAAAGCCAGTCTCACTACAACTGCAATTGAGCCTAATCCAATTACAATTTTTATTTCAAAATATAACATGATCGCCTGAACTTGAGAACCAAATGTACTTCAAGGTTCACAAAAAATGCAAGATTTCTATTTGCATGAAAAAAATTAGGCAACATTATTTGTGGGCTGAATTGGAGGGCTAGATTCTGAGAGTTACAAAAATGGAAATACCATTCCACTGTGTCTCTCAGCAACAACCTCAGCCTAAGGGGTGAGATGTCCTCCTTATCTAGGCAGAAAAGTTCTGGCCTTGACCATCCTCTCCAAATATCTTCATTCACATATTTGTCTTTACTCTCACCTTTTACAAGCCCCACCTCTCCCGCGTGCAGCATCTTAATGTCTTCACATTAGGGAAGTTTTATGGTTCTTTCACCAACCTCTTCTTGTTCTTCTTGTCACCTTTGGTTACGTCCTTTCAGCTTCTTTCAAGGCTAGTTTGAGACTGAGCGCCCTCCACACTTTTCCCCATTGGAAAATAGTCTGGGGAAAGAGACACACAAGGTGTCCATGAGTCCTTATGGTTGGTTCGACCTGAGTCTTTTGCACGGCTCATGAGAAAACGGCTCATTTTATTTGCTTGGTCTACCATCCAGTATTGCCATAAGGGTCAAATAAAATGTTCTGAAAACTGAAATCTATAAAGAACTCTATGCAAGACTGACAAATATTGCCACATATTATTCTGGAGGAATGCCAAGAAGAGGCAGTCACAAGGGATCTAAGTGTACAGCGCCCCCTGGAGTTGTGCAGTACACAACTGTATGCAGCAGCCCTCGTGTTAGGTAAATGTGTTGTCCTCATGGGTTGATTCAAGAGGCCTAAGCCATAAGGGTTAAGGGGAGAATAAGAACAGTAGAAAGCAAAAATAAGAAAGAAAGAAAACATGGAGAAAAGAGGCTAGGGGCCCGGTGCAGTGTCTCACACCTGTAATCCCAGAACTTTGGGAGGCCAAGGTGGGTAGATGGCCTGAGCCCAGGAGTTTGAGACCAGCCTGGGCAACATGGTGAAACTCAATCTCTACAAAAATTAGCTGGGCATGGTGGTATGTGCCTGTGATCCCAGCTACTCGGGAGGCTGAGATGGAAGGTCAAGGCTTCAGTGAGTTGTGATTGTGCCACTGTACTCCTGCCTGGGCAACAGAGTGAGACCCTGTCTCAAAAAAATAAAATAAAAAATAAGAGGCTGGAGATGTGGTGTAATGTCCAGAAACATGTGTGTGCATGTCCACAGTCAAAGATCTAGAAGGATATACACAAACCCTTAACGTGAGCATGAGCTGTATCTAGATCACGGGGTGGGGTATGATTTTAATTTTTTGCTTTGTTTTGTTTTTGCTTTTTGGTTTTTTGAGACAGGGACTTTCTCTGTTTCCCAGGCTGGAGTGCAGTTGTATGATCATAGCTCACTGCAGTCTCAAAGTCCTGCACTCAAGTGATGCTCCCAGCTCAATTTCCTGAGTAGCTCAGACTACAGGCATGCACCACCACACCTGGCTAATTTTTAATTTTGTTTTTTGTACAAATGGGGGGGGTCTCACTATGTGGCCCAGGCTGGTCTCGAACTCCTGGCCTCAAGTGATCCTCCAAAAATGCGAGGATTGCAGGTGTGAACCATCACACTTATCCTTATTTTAATTTTTCAACCACAACTTTTATATTTTTCAAGAAGCAATAATAAAAGAAGAAGCTGAGGTGTGGAGAAAAGAGTCCACTAAATTCTGGCTAGGGAGAGAGGATGTAGGAGGAAGACATACAGAATTGCATACTTCAATGTCAGACTGACATCCCCATCATACTTCATCATCCACACTTAGGTTCTAGAGACAAGGGCTAGTGATGATGGGGAGAAACCGAAAGGAACCACTAGACTCAAGCCAGTGGAATGCTGCCCATGGCTGTTGTTGAGTTAGACACCGCTTACTTCCTCTGGCTTTCTGGTTTCATGTTAAGGTGACTGCAGAAGCCAGAGCAGTGAGTAGCATCACTAACAGAGTGAATGTAGATGGACAAGAAGACCTCATAGGTTAGATGATTGCAAAAAGTTCCCTTTGGGGGAGTACAGGGAAAGTATAAGAGCAAGGGTAATCTAAGAGTGAGGAGAGTCATCAATAGATTATTTGATCAACATATGTGATGGATACCAAGACCCCTCAGAAAGAGTTGGTATTATCACAAAGGACTAGAAGTCTATTTGCTCCAATAACCAAAATGTCTAGGGATATCCTAACCCCGCTTTATGCAGCACATCCTGCCTGCACATCATCTGGGTACCATTCAACCCTCTGGTTCCACCCACATCCTTAAAACGTTAAAAATACACATATTTTTATGTAGCGGCCTCTTTTGCTGCATATTACAATTTCATGCTTATTACTGAAAAACTTGGAGCAGGAAAGCTGGAGACCGATTTGATTGCTTTGCCAAATATTGTCATTTGTTGCTCTTCAGAAGGAGTAGGTTTGTGGTAATAACTGTAGGAAACATCTCAGGACTGTAGCTCATTCTTGAACCATGACTCACCACATTGCCTTGCATGTGTGAAGAGCTCAGTACTTTTTCTGAGGGCTTTATAACCTCTCATGTTGCTTTAAACTTGGAACAGTCCTGAAAGACAAGGTCGGTAATTCATGCCCGTTTGAGAAACATCACAACTGAGGTCCTCCCCATGGTTGTAATTAGTGACAGGCAGAGCTGAAACAAGAACCCAAGATTCTGAATTTTTTTCCTTTTTTTTTTTTTTTGAGACAGCGTCTTGCTCTGTCACCCAGGCTAAGGTGCAGTGGGATGATCATAGCTAACTGCAGCCTCAAACTCCTGAGCTCAAGTGATTTTCCCACCTCACTCTCTTGAGTAACTGGGACTGTAGGGGTGTACCACCACTCCTGGCTAGTGTGTGTGTGTGTGTGTGTGTGTGTGTGTATGTGAGTGAAGACGGGGTTTCACTATGTTGCCCGGGCTGGTCTTGAACTCCTGGTCTCAAGTGATCCACTTGCCTTGGCCTCTGCAGGTGCTGGGATTCCAGGGGTGAGCCACAGCACCCTGCCTGAAATTTTTATCTAGCATAGTTGAATGGTTAGGAGCACAGGCTCTGAACCAAGCCACTTAGGTGTGATTCTAACATCACCACACACTAGTTAGTTGTGTGTTCACAAGCAGGATATTTAGCTGCATTGTGATTCAGTTTCCTCATTTTAAAAATGGGATGTTGCAGGTTAAATTGTGTTCCTCCAAAAGATGTGTTCAAGTCCTGACACAATTTATCTGTGAATGTGACCTTATTTGCAAGTAGGGTCTTTGTGGATGAAATAAAGTTAAGATGAAGTCATGCTGCATTATGGTAGATCTTAACCCAATGATGACATGCTTATAAAAAGAGGTAGTTTTGGCAGGGCGTGGTGGCTCATGCCTGTAAGCACTTTGGGAGTCCGAGGCGGGTGGATCACAAGGTCAGGAGTTCAAGACCAGCCTGGCCAAGATGGTGAAACCCCATCTCTACTAAAAATACAAAAAAATTAGCTGGGCATGGTGGTGGGCGCCTGTAACCAGCTACTCAGGAGGTTGAGGCAGGGAATTGCTTGAACCCGGGAGGCAGAGGTTGCAGTGAGCCAAGATAGTGCCACTGCACTCCAGCCTGGGCAACAGAGCAAAACTCCATCTCAAAAAAAAAAAAAGAGAGAGATAGTTTTGTACACAGACATACAGAGAGGAGACTTCCAGAAAATACACAGGCAGAGGGGAGGAGGCCAGGTAATGATGGAGGCAGAGACTGGAATGATGCAGCTGCAAGCCAAGCAATGCCAAGGCCTGCCAGCCAACACTAAAGACTAGAACAAGGCAAAAGAAAAAGTTATAGAGAGTAGGGCCCCACACCTTGATTTCTGACTCCCGAAGAGTGAAAAAATAAACTGCTGTTGCTCTGAGCCAGCTGGTTTGCAGTAATTTGTTATGGCAGGCCTAGGAGACAAACGCATGGGATAATCACATTTCCTGCCTTTGGGAGATCATGTTATTCTTCAATACTTTTGTTCTCTTTGACAGGATGATACACTCTTGCCTATTAGATTTCATACTTGGCTATATTTTTTGTTTTTGCCAATGAAATGTTGGTGGAAGTGAGATGTGCCACTTCCAAGAAGAAGTTTTAAGAGCCTCACGTGGTTCTGTCATCTTATCTTTTCCCTCTCCTAGGAGACACCCAATCCTCAGATAGAGACTGCTCCTTCAGCCTGGGTTCCCAGATGATGATAACACGGAACACAGTTGAGGCTGACCTGTTACGAGCATTAATGTGAGCAAAAAATAAATTTCTGTTGTTATAAGCCACTGACATTTGGGAATGTTTGTTACAGAAGCATAACTTAGCCTAAAGTGACTGATATACCAGCTCATAAAATGTTATGAGCACTCAATATCGTGATGCTTGTAAAATACAATGCTGGACATATGAATATTCTTTAAGCACCATTACTGTCTTCTTAACTCCAACATTGCAATCACTGAGTGTCTATTATGTGTCTAGATAACGTATTTGGTTCAGGGATGGGCATGTGACTAGAGTTGGAGGAATTTACCATCATTCTTTGCACTTCCCTGGAATACTCTTTTTGGAAGAAAGAGAAGTGTGACCTGTGTTCCTAGCTGGTTCCTAGCTGTGACATATGCTTGACATTGGTGAGGAGTATCTTTTCCACTGTAAGGAGAGAATCTAGCTGAAAATGAAGACAGCACATAGAAGAGAAGATGGTAGAGTTAGAGAAAGAGGAGGAACAAAAAAGAGTCCTGTTGACATCATTTAAGCCCCTTGGGTCCAACCATGCTCAGTCAGAGGCACCCTATGACTTCCAGTTACATGAGCCAATACTTGGCCATTTTTTCTAAACTGCTTTAAGTTAGGCTTCTATTAACAGGCAGCCTTGACCATTGGAGAACCATCCCAATTTCCTGCCACCAGTTGCTTGTTCTTTAAGGACAGAGACTGTGGCTCATTCATTGATATCGTTCCTGCAGCTCTCAGCACAGTGAATGGCACATATGGGAGTGCACTGTATTTGGACATTTATGCAGAGCGTTTAGGCGCTTAAGGAGAATATTGGTCTTCATATAAACACAGCCCACAGAGGAAGTTGTAACTTATGCTACAGAACTGTCCTCAGGAGATAACAGATAATGAATATTTCAAAAATTATTATTTGTAAAAATCTGAATACTTAAGAAGAAGAAAAGCTTAAAATTAAGAGCAATAATTAATCATGTACAAAGCATTTCTAAAAAATCTGTCTAACCTCTCTGAATCTGTTTCTTCATCTGTCAAATGGGATAATATTAACAACTTTTCCATCTACCTGGGGACCTAATGATATGATACTTGCAAAATGTGCACAGATTTTTGTGCCAACTTGTACAGTGCCAAACAAAAAGGAGCCACTGTTATCACACATTCATAGCTAAAAACACACTATTCAGACTGAACAAGTCTTGCTGAATGTATTAGTCCATTTTCACACTGCTATAAATAAATACCCAAGACTGGGTAATTTATAAAGAAAACAGGTTTAATTGACTCACAGTTCCACATGGTTGGGGAGGCCTCAGGAAACTTACAATCATGATCGCAGGCGAAGGGACAGCAAGAACCTTCTTCATATGGCGACAGGAGAGAGAAGAGCACATGGGAGTGCTAGAAAAACTACCTTTTATAAAACCATCAGATATCATGAGAATTCACTCACCATCACGAGAACAGCATGGGGAGATTGCCCCCATAATCCAGTCACTTCCCTCCCTCAATACGTGGGGATTACAACTCGAGATAAGATTTGGGTGGGGACACTGAGCCAAACAGTATCACTGAACTCTCTGGGGACAAAGAATTGGGGTAATGGGGTGACTCCGCTTGAGACCTAAAGGCTTTTTCTACTGATAAAGCAAAAGACCCAGTTTATCACAGCAAATAAGCACATTAATGTTACATTAACCTTAAGAGAAGATTGGCCAAAATCAAGATAAAATATGGACGGGGAGCCAGACTCCCAGAAATCACAAAAAGTCACTGACTAGACTGACAACAAAGAGTTAAATGCAGCAGACCTGGAAGCCAAACACACACAACAGAACACACAGGCAACTGTGGAGGCCAGGTGACAACACACAGGCAGGCAGTGGGACCACAGCCACCCCTCCCTGGTATGGATCGTAGTTAGAGCAGTCTGAAAGACCTGGAACGTTTTCCTATGACAAATGTTCTTTTCCTCTCCTACCTGGACATTCCCCTTCCATTCTCACTCTTTTATGATCAACATTCCATACAGCAGCCACGAAGATCTTTAAAAAACAAAAACAAAATCCTGTTTCTGCATTCCCTAAAACTTCTGAGGGTTTCTTATCACAATTAGAATCATATCCCGATTCCTTACTGTGGTCTGTGAAGCTCCAAGTAATCTGGCCCCTGCCACATCACCGACTTTCCTTTGCCTAACCTGGCAGCCACACTGGCTTCTTCCCAGTTCTTCAGACCCAGCAACTCTGTCCTGCCTCAAGACCTTTGTGTTTGTTGTTCCACCTGCCAGGATGTACTGAACCAAGACCCTGCATTGCTCATTTCTTTCTGTCATTTAGATCTCACTCAGTGCCACCTCTGTGAGGCCTTCTCTGGCCACCTGATTTATTGATTTATTGACTCAAGTTTATTTTTGTGGGGATGGGATCTCACTATGTTGCCCAGGCTGGTCTCAAACTCGTGGGCTCAAGTGATCCTCCTGCCTCAGCCTCCTGAAGTGTTGAGATTGCAGGCATGAGCCACTGCACCCGGCCCCTGACCACTTGATTTAATATTGTTATCCCCTACATCACCCTATCTTATTTCTAGTTTTATGTCAACAGTCACTGCTTGACATTATGGTCTTGTTATAAGTATATATATGCAGACACTTATATGTACATACATGTACATATGTACACACATACACATAATATACATGTGCATGTATGCACACTTTCCCCCAAACTAAAAATCAAGTTTCATGAATAAAATGTTGGGCCTGTGTTCTTGCCTCACCCACTGCTGTATCCCCAAAGCCTGGAAGTGCCTGGCCCATAGTAAATTCTCAATAAATATTTATGAAATGAGAGAGTAAACTTTTCCCAGTCTCTACTCATGCTTAATTTCTGTATTTGCAGTCCTTGCTTCTCCCTATCTGTCCAGTTTAGTATCAATGGATCCCAGGACTGGAAAGCATCTTGTTATGTCCATTCTCCCACTCTTAGACAGGACTGTGCTTGAGCCATTTCTGAGAGAAAAGAGTCTTCTCAGTTGATAGACAGGCTGAGTGGTGCAAGACCCACCAGAGAGGAAGTTTCATTGCTGTTGCTAATATTTCTGTGCTTTGCTAAGTAGAAACTAGAAGAAAGTCTTATTATGTGACAAGTATAACTAGTAGGTTTCAATCCTGGTGCCAACTCTGACAGATTAGTGGTATCTGCCTGAAGTGATGTGTTGAGGAATTGTAGGCTCCTATGAGCTAATTAAAAAAAAATACTTGAGATTGATTAATAGGGTCTGTGTGGGCATAGGACAGAGGATATAAAAGTGGTGGCATTATGTATTTGCAGCTCATAAAAACACAAAGTTTTCTTTTGATCAATGTCTAGACCATCTATAATCCACTTTGGCGATGTCACTAAAAGAATGAGGGTGACAGAGCTGGGTCACTGTTCTCTCTATACCCCAGGATAAAGCACCGTAACTATTTCTTACTTCCCTAACAATCTACAAATGCACTTGGATGTGTCTCATAACCTCCCAGACTGAGAAGTTTCAAGGGAAGTCTGTAATTGAATACCTGATGGACAAGGCAAGAAAAATCAGCTAAGACAAGCGACAGATAAACACCTATCCATGAAAATTACACTCTTACTTGAAAAAATAGATTCTAGGTCTCTGAGAATGTTTTTGAAGGTCAGGCCTTCATGTATAGGTTGATATGTCTTTTCTTGGACTCATATCTTCAGTCTCTTCCTATACATATCAACCTGGAAGTTGTTTGGGTGATTCAAACTCAGCATGCCCAAAACAAAATTCAATTGTATTTTTTTGCTCCTGCAAAACTCAAAAGCTGCGTTACTTCCTGTCTTCCCTATTCATCCAGTAAATATTTCCTTAGTGCCTTTCTATGTGCCATGTACCATTCTAGGCACAGGGCCATGGAAGTAAACAGTACAGAGCAGGTCCCTGCTCTGACAGACAAGATTACCAGATTACACAGTGCAGGAGGGAGCAGTTGCATTGTGTTCTTTGTGATTAGTGTCCTTGGAGTTGCACAACATACTGACCCTTTTCATGGAGCATAACTTCTAGATGGGAATATAGGAAATAAATGTCTGTATAATAAGTAGAAACAATCCTTTCAAATAGTGATAAGCATTATGCAGAAAATGAAGTGATCAGTAGAGAGCATTGGGCCACATTGGATGGAGGTGGGGGAGCCAGAGAAGGAAAAAAGTCTTTGAAGAAATGACCTGAACAGACCTGAATCATGACAAGGAGTCAGTCATGTGAAGATCGGGCAGAGCATTTGCCACAGAGAAATCTACAAGTGCAATATCTGGAAGGCGGCAACAAGCCTGAGTGGTAGAGAAACAGACTGGAGAGGCCTTGGTTGAAGGTAATGAGTCAGGGACCATTGATAGGAGATGAGGCCTGAAAGCAGGGACCACATCAGGATGGAATGGGGAGGCCCCAGTGGGGAATTTGGTTTCTATTCTAGGCCTATGGGAAGCCATGGGGGGTCTTGGGCAGGGATTTGCAGGATCACTGTCTCAGCTGGCATCTCCGTTCACCCAGTTGCCCAACCTTGAAACCCAGTTCCCTCTCTTTCATCAGAGTGGTCAACAAGCCTTACTTACTCCCTCCCTCAAACGGCAAATTATCCCCTTGAATTTTATCCCCGGTGCCCTAGTTCTTTCTCACCTGACATTTCCCAGGATGTCTTCCTGCCCCAACCTCTCCCGGAACTCTCTTTGGCATTGCCACCCACACTAATGCCCCTAAAACCCCATGCCTAGAAATTTCAGCTGGGTCTTCACTGCCCACTGGGTGAGCTTCAAATCTGAGCATCTCTCACACCTTCTTGCCTCTCTCCCGTCCCTAACATACCTCATACTTTTAGGTTCACTGGAGTCCTTGCTTTGTATAAAAATTATTATGATTATTATTATTTTTGAGACAGGGTCTTACTCTGTCATCCAGGGTGGAGTGCAGTGGTGTTACCATGGCTCACTGCAGCCTCAACTTCCTGGACTCAGGTGATTCTTCCATCTCAGCCTCCCAAGTAGCTGGGACTACAGGTGCACACCACCACGCCTGGCTAATGTTTTGCAGTTTTTTGTAGAGACAGGTTCTTACCATGTTTCTCCGGCTGTTCTCAAACTCCTAGACTCAAGTGATCCTCCTGCCTCAGATTTCCAAAGTCTTGGGATTACAGGTGCGAGCCTCTGTACCTGGCCAGAGACATTCTTTACATGTTCATATTTATAGGTGCTCTTCCATCTCCCTGGAATGCCTTCTCTATTTGGCAAATGTCAATTCATCCTCTAAGACCTATGTCAAATGCTGCCTCTTCAGAGAAGCCTTCCCTGATTTTATCATGCAGATCTCTGTGTTAACACAGAACTTGGTATATGTCTGCAGAGACACTTGTCAAGTTGAGATCAGAGTTCTCTAGGCACAGGTCAATACCCTCACTCTCGAAAGCTCCTGAGAGCAGAGATCATGGCTTGTATCTGTGAGAATGGCAGGGACAGGCAGATGCCCAAGAAACACTGAACCGAAGAAAGCCATTCCATGACCCACAGAGACCCCTGCAGAGAGAAAGGAGGACACATAGATAGCATTTTCTATGGCGTCTGCGAGTGACCATCCTGGGTACAGCATCCAGCAGTCTCTCCATGATGGTCGGTTGCCCATCTAGAGTCCAGGCAAGTAGATAATGCTGTCTGTCTTCCTCAGCATCTCCAGAACCCATCAAGTTTAATCAGCCTGTAACAACAACACAGAAAGAACTAGACAATTAGTAACCAGTCACCTGGCCACTTGTCAAGTCAAGCTAATGACAAGGTTAGTATAACAGCACACATCTGGGTAGAGAGATACTAGCGTCATGTGGTTGCCTGTTCCCACCATCCAAAAAGGAGAATTAAGCAAGTCTGTGGTCACTCATATGATCAGATCCAGGAGGGACCCCAAATCCATACATGAGAAGAAACTCAACAAAGCAGGCAGTGGAACTCCGAATGCTGATCTACATTCCTAAATTTCTACCTTTTTTCTTTTTTACAACCTACATAAAACATCATCTAGAGCTCAGAGTGAATACTTATTGGTAAACGATGATTACTTAGATTATAATAATAGTCAATATCTACTCAGTAAGAGCCTGGACAGAATGATAAAAATGAAAATCAGCTGCCTAAACTCAATATACTTAAATCTAATGGGGCAGGAGATACATAATATGGAGTGTTGCAGTCTGAAAAGGATCTCAGAGAAGATCTACTCAAAAACCTGCTTGTTTAGAGACGGGGAAACTGAGGCTCAGATAGAGAAAGAGACTGGCCAGTGGTCACTCAACTTAGTGGCAGCAAGATAAAAACTAGAACTTAGGCACATAAGTAACCCCAATACAAGGCGGGAGGAGCAAAGGACCACCAGGCAGAGAAACATGAGAAGAAGGCCAAGAAGGTGGAGAGGTTTATTCCATTCAGAAGAAGAAGGAGGTTACTGAGAAGAAGAAGCGTGTGAACAGGGCCTTGAGGGGTGGACAGGATTCTGATCAGTTTCAGGGAGGATACTCCAGGGCAGAGGGACAGGTGATCAAAGCACAGGAGAAGCAGAGAAAAGGCCAGTTCTGGGGATCCCAGGAGTGTGTTCCGCGTGCGAGCTGGCCAGGTGAGCTGATGCACAGAGGAACACCTCAGTTTCCTACCCTAACCATTATCATCTCTGGCTTGGACTTTTTCTCCATTTTGGCCTTTATGGCACATTCTTCACCTTTCAGCCCGTGTGATCTTTTAAAAGCATAAATTAGGTCACACAATTCTCCTGATTAAAATTCCCAAATGCTTTTTCACTATGCTTGGCATAAAATCCCAATTTTTTTCATTGCCTATGATATTCTATGTAAAATGCTATCTCTGAGCATTGACTCAGCTTATACCAGGCTCTCTTCAGTCACGACAGTCTTCCCTCCAAATCTTCTTTCTGTTCCTCAGATATGCAAAGCTCATTCTCATCTCATGTCTCTGTACACACTGTTTTCTGTGCATGCAGATCTTTACCTGTAGAGCTTTACAGGGGTGGCTCCTTCTGAGGAAATTTGCCGAGCTATAGCTCAAATCCATTAACTACTTCAGGACAATGGATTATTCAATAAGTTGTACTGGGGAAATTTATTACCCACGTGAAAAAAAATTAAAATTAGGTCCCTACCTCATACTATATGCCAAAATCCCCAGGCAGATTAACCGTGCTAAATGTAAAAGGCAAAATATTAATGTTTTTTGGAGAAAATGCATAAAAATGTCTTTATGACTGCTGGGTGGGAACAATTTTCTTATGCAAGACCAATAATAATAACGGTAAAAATAAATAACTACGGAGTAAAACATTAACAAACATGACTACATTAAAATTAACAACTTCCATTCATCAGAAAAAAAAAAAGAACGGTTAAAAAAAATTCCACAAACTGGGAGAACACAATTTCCAGATAAGCAATCAACAATCAGTCAATAAAAGTGTAATTATTAGAATACTTACAGATCACTTGAAAATTAAGAAGATATTAAAAAATAATTCAGCCAGGAGTGGTGGCTCATGCCTATAATCCCAGCACTTTGGGAGGCCCGAGGCAGGCAGATCACAAGATCAAGAGATCAAAATCATCCTGGCCAACATGGTGAAACCCCGTCTCTACTAAAAATACAAAAATTAGCTGGGAATGGTGACACACACTTGTAATCCCAGTTACTCAGGAGGCTGAGGCAGGAGAATCGCTTGAACCCGGGAAGCAGAGATTGCGGTGAGCCAAGATCATGCACTGTACTCCAGCCTGGTGACAGAACAAGACTCCATCTCAAAATCAATTAATTAATTAATTAAGTTAAATAAAAATAATTCAATAGAAAATGGGCAAAAGACAAAGTGATACAATAGAAACTTCACCAAGGAGGAAACGTGAATGAAAACTAGAGAAGTTTACCATGAGTGCTCAACCCTAGTGGGAAAAAGGGAAAGATAAATGATCATCATCATGAAAATCACTCGTTTTTGTACCATTAGACTGGCAAAGCGTTAATAAAATCTGGCAATGTCCAGTTTTGGTGAGGATGTAAGACAGCAGGAAACTCACATATTGGCATGGGACTACATGTTAAAATAACTATTTTGGTAACACAATTTAGCATCATTATGTAAAGTTAGAAAGGATCATATGATAAAACCTAAAACTTTCACTCTTGGTCTCTACTTAGAGAAACCGTTGCATGTATGTTCCACAGGACATGTCTATCAATATTTGCAATAGCTTTGTTTAAAATTGCTCAAACAGGAACTAACCTAAATGCCCATACACAGATGGTTAAATAAATGATGAATGTTCGTAAAATGAAATACTACTCAGCAGCAGGAGTGAATAAGCTACAGGGACACACGCCAAGGAGGATGAACTCCAGACATAAAATTGAATTTAAAAAAATGCAGAAGAAAACACACGAAATAACCGTGCTTTTATAAGATCCACAGAGAAGGAAAACTAAAAATCTATAGATTTTGAAATATATAGATTTAGAAATATATACACATGCAGTAAAACTATAAAGAAAAGCAAGTCTGAGCACAGGGGCTCACACCTGTAATCCCAGCACTTTGGGAGACTGAGACAGGAGGATCTCTTGAGCCCAGTAGTTCAAGACCCACCTGGCCAACAAAGGCTACAAAAAAATAATAATAAAAAAATAGGTGAGCATGGTGGCATGCACCTGTGGTCCCAGCTACTCAGGAGTCTGAGGTGGGAAGATCACTTGAACCAGAGAGGTCGATGCTGTAGTGAGCCACGTTCGCACTGCTGCACTAGAGCCTAGACAACAGAGCGAGACTTTGTCTCAAAAAAAAAAAGAAAAGAAAAAGAAAGGAAATATTTATTTTTCAAAATCAGAAGAAATAAAGTGACATAAGAGATTGGTCTCACAATAATATGAAGGGGAAGGAAGTAGGAAGGTAGGTGTGAAACAAACGTGGCCAGGAGTTACCAGCTCCTGAAACTGGGTGATGAACACCTGGGAACTCATCAAATATTCTCTCTACTTTCATATGGGCCTGAACTTTCCCACCATTTAAAATGATCTCTATTTATTTTTAAGTGTGTGTGTGTCTGAAGGGATGTACATATTTTGATTTTTTTTTTTTTTTTTTTGAGACAGAGTCTTGCTCTGTTGCTCAAGCTGTCTTGCAGTGGTGTAATCTCAGTTCACTACAACCTCCACCTCCTTAGTTTAAGTGATTCTCCTGCCTCAGCCTCCCAAGTAACTGAGACTACAGGCGCATGCCACCATGCCCGGCTGATTTTTGTATTTTTAGTAGAGATGGGGTTTCACCATGTTGGCCAGGATGGTCTCAAACTCCTGGACTCAAGTGATTCACCTGCCTCAGCCTCCCAAAGTGCTTGGATTACAGGCATGAGCCACAGCGCCTGGCCCATATTTTGATTACTTTTATGGGAGTGGAATGAGATAGAAAAGAAACATACAGAAAACACTACCATATCGGCGATGTTCTATTTCTTAATTTGAGTGGCAAATGCATGATTTTTTCCCTTTTATTATGCTTCAGCACCTACAGAGGTACTGCATGTATACAATATGTAATACCTGCTTTATACTTTTTTAAATGGGCAGGGAAGCAAAGGAGAGAGACAAAGCAAGAGTGTGACATGATTGGGCCTAGCCCTGTCCTCCTAAATTTCAGGGAGCTATAGGTTCCCCCCATTTTAAAGATAAGGAAACTGAGTCTCCAAATGGCTACATGCCTGCTGCAGCCTAGCTGCAGGTGTCTACAGAAGGACAGGGTGGGAGGTGAGGAGAGGCAGGGATGGACGGTTGCCAGGGAACCAGAGCTCTGGCTCCAGGGCATGGGTCAATCTCAAAAGAGGGCCATCTGGGACATGGACTGCGGGAACACTGACCAGAGCTCTCAGGACACATGTGACTGAGGCCTCAGATGTGGGCACCATTCCCACATGGATCGGCTCCATTTTTGCTTGTTCTTTGGACATGAAACTAGAATCCTCCAGCCTGCCAGTGAGCCTGCGAGCATGATGTCACCAGCGGGTCTGAGCAGCAGGTGGAAACAGCCAAGCTAACTTAACACGCTACCAAAACAAAGCCCTGCCATAGTGATTAGCAGCTCGGCTCACAGAGGATTCTGTAAAGGAGAATGACCATGTTATAAACACCCAGCTCCTATTCCGCCTGCCCCAGAAACACCAGCTTAGTAACTGTTGCACGTGTGTGCACAGATAGCCCTGCTTCCTCACCCTTCCTCTCCTGGTTTGTAATTGCACTCACAAAGGCCCACCCCAATGACTTGAAGCATCCTATCGGCAGTCACAAAGGCAAAGGAACTCCAGGTTATGGCCACAATTCAGCTTCAGAGCCCCCCCATTGTGCCCAGCCACTGCAGTGGTCTCAGAGCTGTCGGGGGTCTTGCATATCTCATACGTGCAGCAAAGTGGGGGAACAATGTAACAAATTATGGACAAGCTCAGAGCCCAGCCTGTGGAATTCTTCCCTTTGTGAGCCTGCATCACGTGTCAGCTGGGCTGCTGGGCTGAGGGAGGACGCGGGGGTGTGGGACATCCCAGCAGCAGGAGGCCAGCCCAGCACTGGGACACTTTTATACTTTTCACACCGAGGAATGTTACCCCTTCACTCGCTCTCTCTCTCTCTTTTATTTACAAGGGAAAAGATTATTCTGACTCTGTTTTTTTTCTTGGAAATCTAAATATTCTATCTAAATACCAATACTATTTCTTGCTAAAGAAAACAAAGACCCAAGTAAATTTTTGGAGTCTATTCTCCCAGGAGCCAAATGCAAAAAAAGTTCCAGCAATGTGGACCATCATCTTGGTCCTAACCCTGCCCTTATCTTGACTTCCTGGTGCCTCTATTTCCTCATCTGTAAAGAAAGATACCATTACAATAAGACTATCTATTTCATACGATTGCCATAGCAGTAAATATCTATAAAGGGCAATACTTGGAATGTAGACAGCCTTTAAACCATGTGCTGGTGCTGTTATAATTATTATTATTTACAGTACTATTGTCAGAAATATGCACCTTATGGCCATTTTCACCATTCTCCTTCGTCCTCTTTCTTGGCCCTTTCACATCTTAGCAGGTTCTTTATAAGAAGGGCCGTTTCTGATGCTTCTTTTATATCTTAAAGTACATAGGAGGGGCAGGACATAAGGATTCATGGTGAGCATTTGTTTTCTAACAGATGCTCAAATTCCAAAAGATGACCTAACAAATTCTAACAAATCCCAAAAGATGACCTGCAAAAGTAGACTCTTTTTTTTTAAAATACCTGATGCTGAAATACATTTACTTGATGAGGAGGCTGTTGTAGAGCAACTAAAAGGTTTCCCTCAAGTTAGCTTTCCAAGTTTTGTTAGGAGACCAATATCATGTTTTCTCAGGGTGACAAGAAGAAAGCATTCCTTATGCAAACAGTTTGTGAACACACCATGAATCATTTCAGTATTCTAGGTGCAAATTCTTAAGGGTGGCCTTTTTTCCTTTGGTCAATAGATGTTTTTGCAAGATCCTTACCAAATTCTTAATTGTAATGATTTCTTTTATTCTCTGTTTTGCTTAAGAAACACTAAGTGAAGTTACACCTTTTGCCGATTTAACTCTAAGTAGTTTTTCTTTGATAACAGACCATTCAGAGATGACAACAATGATCGAGACAGAACTCATCACCCATTTGCTGAATCTACACAAGCCTTAGGGAAGGGCAAGAGGGAAGAAGAATCAAAGTTTAATAAAACCTCTTATTGAGAATTAAAAACCTGTAAATGACTCCCTTTTTAATAGCATAATAGAAGAAATCAAAAAAACTGATGCATTGTTCTTTAAGAGAGCAGTAGACATAGCATGGCAACATGCTCTTGTCCTCCTAAATATCAGAATAAATACTTGTGGGTTTGGAGCAATTAGTGCAATGCCTTTCTCAGTGAGACCTTGAACATTTACCAGGATGCACGTCTTAGGTTTTTAAAAAGCAGCCAGTGTGAGTGTCATGAGAAACTATGCAACTCCGAAGACAGACCTGAACACCTAGAGTGGGGACTTAGAGAGGAAACATCTACAGCTCATGTTATAGCAAACTGTGAAGTTACTTGAGTTCCACAGCTTGATTTCATGTATGGTTGTGAAGCACTATCAATGTGTCCTGGGTTAGGTTGCTTGATAAAGAAAAATGTAAGTCTCATCCTAGAGAGGGTCTCATCTCACTGGGAAACAAAGACATAGGAAAAAAGGTCAGTATCATTTGAGGCAGAGAATGATTCAATTCTCAGTAGAAGTTGGCATCATAAAGATGCTCAGCAATGGAAGAGGGGGTGATCACTGGCAGGGAAAGCTCCATGGAAGGGGAGGGACTCCCTATGGATTTGGGAAGATGGTAGCATTTGGAGGGAGAAAGGGGAAGCGTGGGCAGCCCAGCAGGCTCAGACACTGTGACTTCTGTACGCTCAGCACAGTTGCTTCCTTCTCTCCTCTATGACTATGGCAGCCATCACTAATTAATCATCCTTAATCAGCCATCACTAATCAATCATCACCAATTAATCAAGCTACTCTTCTCCATCACCCCCTAGTCCAGTCTAAGCTTCATAATCCTTCTCAACACAGTATTCCTGGTAGACATTACCAATCATTTAACGGTACTTTATAAAATGAAACTATTTGCCCTTCTAAATGGAGGGAAGTGGCATGAGTCAACAGGTCTGAAGGTCAGAAGGTCTGAGAGGAGAGATGGGGTCTGACAGTTGGAGAGATCAGACCATGAGCAAATGTTTCCTGTTGGTGATGAGTAATAGAGACAGGATGGTAGGATGATGCAAATTAAGTACAGTCTCAACTATCACATTGTCTGTAAGTAGCGGGGTGTGGGTACAAGGGCAGGATTCAAAGTTAGGGTAGGATTTGTGATCCTGATAGATCCCTGCTGGTTTTAAGCCAAACAGGGTAAACTACAAGTCACTCCATGAGCTATTTACGAATAATGGTATACATTTCAGGGTGCTCTTAATTGAGATGAAGACAAATATTTTGTTGTAAGAATAATACGTCCCACCAAACTTTGAAGTATCCTTGAATGAAAGCCAGCAAGAAGCATAACCAGGCCTGCAGATAGACCTTCGTTTGCAGGAAAAATTGGCAGTTCCTCACTTTGCTATCTATACCACATGCAACTCTACAAACACAGGGAGGGTGATTTTTCAATCGCAGGGTCAACTGTCTCCTTCTGTCTTGTCAGTGTCCATTTCCCTGCACACGACCAGGGACGGGCTGAGGTCTGGAATCCATTCCATGTAGAATATCACTTTTCTTCTCTTTCTTCCTCTCTGTCCTCATGAAGGATCTCCTCGCCCTCCACGTTTCATAAGACAGGTCACCTTCATGGTCTCTGAGATGCTTCCAGTCCACAGGTGCTAATCAAAGGCAGAGACCCATCCATAAGGCCAGAGAATCTCAAGCCCAAACTGTATCTTCTGTAACTACAAATGGACCTTTCCCATCCCAAATAAAGCTTCCTTCACTAAAATAGAATTCATGCTTTGATTTCATGCAGTCTGTGTACTCCTTATAGATCTGCATAAGAAACAAAAACCCCTGTAAAAGAAGTAACTCCCCTGGCAACATATATATGCTGGAAACATCAAAATTGTCAGGTGACTTCTCTCTCACCCTCCACATTCCAAGGGAGATTATTAATTGTCCCCAGAGAAGGCGATCAGCTAAAAAGGGAGATACTCAGTTTTTACGCAAATCCTACGAAAGAAGCCACTGCTTCTCCTCTGTTTTTGCCAAATCAACGTGGGCAAAAAGTCTGAGTGACAGCTTAGAGGCCATCACCTATAGTAAACACAGCCACCACCCCAACCACTGGGTAAGGATTTTATTTTATTTTAGGAAGGCAAAGATGGCTTTTTTTTGTTTAGCTTGAAATTGCAAGGTGCATCAACTTTTGTTTCTTCTTCGCTCCCACAGGGAAGCTTTCACACCAAATTTTGTTTCCTGACAAGAGAAGGAGAAATCGTTGGCCTCTGTGTGACATGAAGGGTACCCCCACCCACAAGCTTTTGTGTTTGCTGGAGATCTTGGACGGTACCCCGGCGAAAAGCATTCGGCAAGATTATCCGGCTAGCACAGCCTTCAAGGAATAAATATCTAACACCTTGTTCCCTTTTGCGGTTCAAAAGCCACTGTCACTGGGGTACATAGGCGGTTTTAAAAAAGGCTATAATTCATATGCAAACTAGAGGAGGATTTTCATGATTTCATAATAAAATGTTGAAACGCTTTGATCTGGAGTTGTAAGGAGGTGTGAAACAGTGCCTCTGAAACAGACAGATATTTGTGTAATCATCCTTTATGTATTGCCAGTGCGGAATAATAACATATCAAAGCCCCAACCTACCTCATCTGCCTGGTACAGCCAAGGCATAAATAAAGGGGAACAATGGAATTACTATTACTCACTCTCCGAGAGCCAGCGACATCACTGTATCCTTTATAATTGCTGGCAAGAAGATTAATGTTTTGTTAAATATCAGAGCAAGGTCACAAGGGGGCTTGCAGGCCTGTCTAAACATCTAGTCTTTAAGCTCCTTCTTCCTCACTTGCTCTTTTTTGCAGAAATGAACTTGTAGCATTTCCTCTAATTATGGTGATTTTTGCTACTGAAAGCGGGCCTACATCACCACTTGACTCTGAACAGGCTCACACACACACGCATGCGCACACACACACGCATGCGTACACACACATCTTCCCCAAGTGATATTTGGGGACAGGCCTGGCTTAACTGCCGCATACGGGCAACGTTGTTACGAGGCGACCTTGGCCTTTTAACCAACGTGGATGATTCATTGCCTGTCGCTATGGCCTGAAGCATGGGGCTTGTGCTTAAAAGATGGACTTTACTGGGGTCCTCAGGGGGCTCCCTAGCAAAGACTGGTATCATCGTTCATTGCACTTCTGTTATGTTTAGCCCATACGCCTGTCCATAGAGATGTTTCCAACAGCAAACAGTTCATGACCCAGAAAGAAAAAAATATTTTGGCTTTCCCCAGCTTTCAGCACCTGTTCAAACCAAAGGGACTTCGAAGCTCTTTGCACACATCAGAAGGCCCAGCCAGCAATTGGAGAGAGGCCACCTCATGGCTGGAGCCAACGTTGCAACCTGGTGGCAAACCCAAGCCCCTTCAAGTGGTGACTCTTATTATCTTAACTCCTAGAGGAAGTGTTAGTATTAGACAAACAGCAGATCTTGCGGAAGGATCTTTCATTATGCAAAGATCCTCACATGCATGTGTCAATTTGTCTCACCACATCAGAAATTAACCCAGATATTTCATGTTCATCCCTCTATCATTTATTCTGTATTTTGGGGGGCAATGCCACATCTTTGTTATAGCATTGGGCACTAGTCATTAGCTATTTGTGTACTTTTTGCTGGGCCTGAGGTAAACTTTAGAAGTTTTTC
The DNA here is from genome assembly GCF_003255815.1 of Theropithecus gelada. Taxonomy (NCBI): domain Eukaryota; kingdom Metazoa; phylum Chordata; class Mammalia; order Primates; family Cercopithecidae; genus Theropithecus; species Theropithecus gelada. The sequence goes on along the minus strand of NC_037688.1, from coordinate 9,035,178 downwards.
AGGACTGAATAATTTCAGAAATGTCTCTGGGGTTAGTGGAGGCTCTTTACTTGTTCCCAGAGGTAACAGTGACAACACTTAAAGGGCTTGGGATCAACAAAAAGGTCTTACAAATATGGGTAAGTGTACAATATAAAGAACTAAAGAGAAACTCTTACCTCTGTCAGAATTTGAAAGGATGAGAAGCTCTGTAGGTTGCAAAGGAGACACAAGGGCACCTTTCAAAGGGTCTGTTTATCTCACCACTCCGTACCTTGCCTGGGTAAAGGGATTTTAAGTTGCAGCTCTAATGTTAAGGAGATGTGCTTATTTGTTTGTTTTTGTTCTTGCAGCTCAAGGAGGAATTAAGAAGTAAAAGAGACAGCTTGGAATGAAGGTGGGTGTAAGAGGCAATTGGATGTGAAAAGGCAAATGTCCTGACTTTGGGGACTTGCCTCAGCTTCACTAATCTCAGCGACGGTTGTGGAATAGAGCCATAATTACTACGTGTCCTCTTGGCTCACCATAAAAAAGAATAATATTCCACCTACTATGGATGTCTGTGCTTCCTGTGTACTGCAGGCCCTCAATAAACATGTGCTGAATCAATAAATGAATGGATGGATGGCCAGTTGACTCAATGGATAAATAGGTGGATGGATGAATGGATAGATGCCTAGATAAATGACTGGATGGATGGGTGGATGGATGGATGGATGGGTGGAGGATGGATGGGTAAATGGATGAATGAATGGGTGGATGTGTGGATGGATGTGTAGATAGATGGATAGATGAAGGGATGCCTAGCTAATTGACTGCATGAATGGGTGAGCAAATGGAAGGATGGATGATTTTAGAGAGTTAATGCAAAGTAAACCAGACAAGTAATCACTCAACTATGCCAGAGTTTGGCAAATCATGACCCATACTCCAAGTTTGACCTACCACAGTTTTTTTGTAAATTAAGCTTTATTAGAGCACAGCTATGATCATTATTTAGGTTTGTTTGCTTTCATGATCTAAGGCAGAGTTGTAGTATTGCAACAGAAGAAGTATGGCCTGCAAACCCTAAATTATTTACTGTTTCTTTACAGAATAAGGTAACTAACTGCTGAGCCACACTATTACTAGATTTTCTGAGTCCACACTACTTCTTTTGCTTGCTTTCTTTGTTTTATTGACAAAACAAACAAACAAAAAACACAGACAGTAAAACCAAATACACTCTTTCAACTTGTATAAACTCTCGTAAACCCGCTGAGTGATACAGAACTAAATAAGAATATTTTGGTAGAACAATGGCAGTAAACCAAGGTAACCGCTTCATCTGTGCCTCAATCAAAGAAATGATAATCTTTTTCAATGCAGGACAAAGAAAAGCCTAGGTGATAAATTTTTCAATAGCCTGCAAGGTACATACAAAATGTATTCTGTACTTTATGTGGAAGTTAAGGAAATTTTTCAGGGGCTAATTTTGAGCATACTATTAATTTTGCACCTTACTACATTCACTTTACAATCTAAGAAGCTACTCTTGTGATACCTTGGAACCTTATAACCTTAGCTAATATATATGACAAGTGGAGTTATTTATCCTCACCCCAGTGTGCATGTCGAATCTTCTCTTTCTGCTGAAGGATTATCTTACTGTGCTTCCCATGTTCTAGGAAGAGCAATACAACAGCTGTTAAGATAAGATGAATTTAACTTCGTGCTTTTTAGGTCAGTAATGAACACAGAGCAGAGGCAGAAGGATCAAAAGAACATGTGGAGTTTTCCAAGAAAGCAGAACTACAAGAAGCTACCACATGGAAAGTCTAGCTCGAGACGTCCATACCTTAGACAACAATGCTGCATGAACTTGGCAAAGATCCACAGGGAGGAGGGGCAATGGGGGGAATAGGGGTTGAAGGCAGATATGTTGGGAAAGCAGATATGAGTTGTTGTCTTCTATTTGTAATAGTCATATCCTATATAATACAGTGTTGTCACTGCTTTCTGCCATGTCAGTGCAAGAACCTTGCTAACCATCAGGTAACTGCAACCTGACTCTCATTAACAAAAGGTCAATGTAGAGTAGGCAGGTTCTTTGATTGCCCCGAGTGGTCCCTGCCTCCTATTAATCATGCCCTTCTTTAATCCCCTTTCCTTGAATGTGAGCTGAACCTAGTGACTTGCTTAGAATGAACAGAATATAGCAGAAATGATAAGATGTTGTTTCTGAGGCTAGGTTACAAAAGATAGCAATTTCTGTCTTGCTTAACGATAGGGTTTGGCTGTGTTCCCATCCAAATCTCATCTTTAATTGTAGTTCCCATAATCTCTACATATCATGGGAGGGACAAGGTGGAGATAATTGAATCATGGGTGTGGTTCCCCCATCCTGTTTTTGTGATAGTGAGTTACTTCTTGCAAGGTGTGATGGTTTTATAAGGGACTCCCCACTTCACTGGGCACTCATTCTTCTCCTTCCTGCTAACACGTGAAGAAGGACATGCTTGCTTCCCCTTCTGCCATGATTGTAAGTTTTCTGAGGCCTCTCCAGCCCTGCAGAACTGTGAGTCAATTAAACCTTTTTCCTTTATAAATTACTCAGTCTCAGATATTTTTTCATAGCAGTGTGAGAACGGACTAATACACTCACTTTCTCTTGGCCTCTCAGTTGTTCTGTAGAAGCCAGTTGTCATGTTGGGAGTTTCCCTATAGAGAGGTTTGCATGGCTAGGAACCAAGATGCCCTCCAGCTAACAGCTAGGGAAGGACTGAGGCCTCAGTCCAACTGCCCACAAGGAAATGAATTCTGCCAACAGCCACATGAGTGAGCTTAGAAGTGGGTTCTTCTCCTGTGGAGGCTGCAGATGACTGCAGCCTCAGCTTACACCTTGACTGCAGCTTTAGAAAGACCCTGAGCCAGAAGATCACCTAAGCTCACCCAGATTCCTGACCTACAGAAACTGTAAGATTATCCAGTCCCTTTAAGCCAATACATTTTGGGGTAATTTGATATGCAGCGTGGATAACTAACATAATCAGAATTTGCCTTTATCTTGCTTTGCCCTTAAATATCTTAGTCCAGATCCCTTTTAGTAGTAATCAATGTCTGGCATCTTTTGTTTTACTTTATTTTTCATTTGAGGTCCGAAAAGAAGCTGTAAGCTAAGGATAAGGGACTGATTTGTTAATGCTTTTCGTTTCTTGGTGGAGAAATTCTGTACTGGATACTACTGCCACATAAGAAACTCCTCAAAACTTAGTGGCTTAAAGCAGCACCACTTTATTATATCTCCTGGGTTCTTTAAGTCAGAAATTGGGGCAGTGTGTGGCTGGTTAATCCCTCTGGGCATCAACTGTTGTCACACAGAAGTATTCAATGAATGGTTGGTCTGGTCTGAAGGGACCAAAGTAGTTTCCCCTGTGTCTGATGCTCTGGACAGGGCCTCTCCAGCATGCAGGTCTCAGAGTATCCTGACTTTTTATGTGGCAGCTGGATTTTCCAGGAAAAAGAATCCCCACAAGTTTGGCTTCAGATTCATCCTCTAAAGAAACATTTCCTACTTGGATGGAGCACCTTATAGATGGAACATCAGACCCAATAAATACTGAAAAAAATAAGATAATCTAGTCCAAATAATTTGGAAAACATTGCCTTCTGTAGTTCCCTCTTGGATAGTCAAAATGCACATGAGCATACTAAAGGTCTTAAAAGTCAAGAGCACAAATTAATCTGCTGCATCAAATGCTTTCCTAATCCTGTTTTGGCATATCAGTAAAAAAATTATTTGACGCTTGGAAATAAGGCAAAAATGTTGCGATATGGTTTGGGACTTACCCAAGTCTCACATTGAATTGTAATCCCCCAGTGTTGGAGATGGGGCCTAGTGAGAGGTGATTAGATCATGGTGGGGGTTTCTAATGGTTGAACACCATCCCCCTAGTGCTGGCTCATGATAGAGTTCTCACGAGAGATCTGGTTGTTTGAAACCGTGTAGCGCTTTCCCCTTTGCTCTCTCTCTTCCTCTTGCTCCATCCTGTGAAGAAGGTGGTTGCTTCCGCTTTGCCTTTCTACCATGACTGTAAATTTCCTGAGGCCTCCCCAACCATGCCTCCTTTACAGCCTGTGGAGCTGTTAGCCAATTAAACCTCCTTTCTTCATAAATTACCCAGTCTCAAGTTGTTCTTTATAGCAGTGTGAGAACGGACCGATACAGGTTGGAAATGTATCCTTTCAAAATCAATAATAGTGGCAAAGGCCACTCAAAAATTGTCCAGTGGAACTTTTTGCAGTGATGGAACTGTTCTGTGCTTCTGATAGGGTAGCTGCCAGCCACGTGTGGCTATTGAGCACATGGAACATGGCAAGTGTGACTGGGGAGCTATATTTTAATTTGATTTAATTTTACTCAAATTTAAATAGCCAGTTGAGTCTAGTAGATATGTTATTGGATAACACAGGTTTACGGAAACATTCTCAGTTCATTCCATTATTTAATATTGGTTAAAGGTCCAGGCTTGGTCAAGTCACTAAGTTCCCTCATCCCCTCTCATCTTTTTCAGCCACCGATCAGGCTTCCACTGCCCCCCAGGATCTATCTGCAATCCAGCGACTAAGTAAGTAACACCTGACACGAAAGGACCTCTCCAGGACTCTGCCTCCAGGCTGAGGTTGTTCTGACTTGTGATGGTTAATTTTATGCGTCATCTTGACTGGGCCATGGGATGTCCTGAGAGCTGATTAGATATTGTGTGTGGGCGTGTCTGTGCAGGTAATTCTGGAAAAGACTGGCATTTGAATTGGTGGACTGGGCAAAGCAGATGGCCTTCCCCAGTGTGGGTGGGCACCATCCAATCCACTGAGGTCCTAAATAGAGCAAAAAGGCAAGGAAGGGATTGCTTGGCCTGACTGCTTGTGCTGGGATATCATTCTTCTGCCCTCAGCACTTTTGGTTCTCAAGGCTTTACCCCCGGACTAGAATGTATACCACTTGTACCATCGGCCCTCTGGCTCTCAGGCCTTCCAATGACACCATCAGCTTTTCTGGGTCCCAGTCTCCACTGTCACATGAGCCAACACATTATGAGAAACCACATGCATGCTATTGGCTCTGTTTCTCTGGACGACCCTGACTAACACACTGCATCAGAATACCCAATGCAGGGCCTGCTCACGGGAAGCCCTCACGGCTGCTGCTGCTGCTGCTGCTGCTGCTGCTACTGCCGCTGCTACCTCTGGGGTAGCTGCCATGATCTCCCTATTACACTGTAGTGTGGCATCACCAGGTGGTGATGATCTCAGAAGGGGGACTGCAGCTTGTCAGGACCATGGATAAAGCTGGGGGCTCTGAAGCCAGGCTTCCTGAGTTAAAATCCAGGCTCCCCGACCCACTCAATGTGTGCATTTGGAGATATCTGGACTTTTCTATGTTTCCGTTTCTTTTTGTATAAAATGAAGATAAATAGGAAGAAGACCTCACAGAGTTGTAGTGAGCAGGCCCATTCCTAACATCTGCAGGGCTGAAGAAACAGAATACAAAAGGGGTTCTCAAGTGCATGATCTACCTATCCCTGCTCCAGATACCCCTCCACTCCGATATCCATCCCACCCCAGTTGTCCACCTCTTCGATCTAGGGACACACACTGGCAGTGCCATCCTCCTTTGAGAGGACAGACCTAGGAGAGAGGTGTGTGCAGACATAGACAGGAAATTCCAAGGTCCTGAACACCCTGAGTGTGGACTAGAAGAGGAGATGTGAGTTCCAGGTGAACATATACCCTTAGCTCCAGAGTTTCATCACCAGGGGGAGAGGCACAGCCTGCAAAGAGCCAAGGCAGAGCTCATGGAACATGTATGCACACCCATGCACACAGGGCCCAAAGCAGGAGCCCCTCTTGCTTGGTTCCAAGAGTGGTACCCGGCAGAAGATTTAAGTGATGGTTGAGAATGGGGCTGCCACCTGGTAAAGATTCAGTAAGTTGCTATTATATTTCATGTCAGTTTCACTATGGTATCCAGCTGCAGAATGTCCAACTGTCCTCTGAGCCTAAGACCTACTAACAGATGACAACGAATACACTTTATTTGAGTTGGAGAGAAAATAAAGGCACTTTATCTCTTCAAAGAGAATTCGGGGGGGTGATGGGATGACAAGACAGACCCAGGGATACAGGAGGCCTCCACTTCCCAGCGGCCATAGTATTCCAGATTCATAAGGTCAAACTTTACAGCCCTGTTACTGCCACAGTTGATCATCCCTATCAAAAATATGCTATCTATTTCATCTCTGCTTTAAATGCAAAAAAATGGCTTCTGTGTTTTTCTTATAATGAAGGCACAAAGGAGCTATATGTCACATACACAGGAATTAAAGAGGTAGAAACATATTTCTAAACAGACGTCACGTACACAGAGTTGTTTATGGAAATGTAAGTTAGCAAACTGTAAGTTGCTCGGATTGCCAAGAACAGAGTTCCAGGAAAGGCAGTATAAAAATGAATTTAAGGTCACACATACAGAGGTATCTTTAGACTGAAACTAGAATGAGGCAAGAGAGGTGTCTAGGATTCAAAATGTAAGAAGCCACTCTCTTTCAGGCTCAAGTCAGTGCAGGTCACCGCCTGAGAGTGAGCATGTCCTTACATGTAAGCCCTCTGTCCCTTGCTTGTCTCGATCTAATTTGTGCCTTGAGACATCCTTTATGTTGACCAAGGCTTATTATATAATATTTTATTTTTATTTATGATTTTAATATATAACATTTTAATTTTGATAAAATCACTTAACTGGAGACCTACCCTCTTAACACCTTTTTAAGTGTACAATTCAGCATTGATGATAGGCACAATATTATACAGCAGATCTCTGACACTCATTCATCTGGCACAATTGAGACTTTATGCCCCATGATTAGCAAACACATTTCTCTCTCTCTTCCAGCCCCTGGTAACCACCCTTCTACTCTCTGATTCTATGAGTTTGGCTATTTTAGATACCTATATAAGTGGAAGCATGCAAAATTTGTCCTTACGTGTCTGGCCAATTTCACTTTGTATAATGTCCACAAGATTTATCCATATTAATACATATTGCAGGATTTCCTTCTTTTTAAGGGATGAATACTACTCCATTGTGTGTGTGTGTGTGTGTGTGTGTGTATGTCACATTTTCTTATCCATTCGTCTCTTGATGGAAATTTATATGTAAGACTAAAGCTATAAAACTCTCAGAAGAAAATACGGGGAAAAAGCTTTATCACATTGGTTATGGCAATGATTTCATGGAAATGACACCAAAAGCACAGGCAACAAAGACAAAAATAGACAAGTGAGACTACATCAAACTTAAAAGCTTCTGCACAGAAGAAATAATCAGCAGAGTGAAAATGCAGCCCACAGAATGGGAGAAAATATTTGTGAATCATATAGTTGATAAGGACTTAATTTTCAAAATATGTAAGAAACCCCTACAATTCAATAGCAAAAACACCAATAACCAATTAAGACGTGGGCTAAAGACTTGAATAGACATTTCTCCAAAGAAGACATACAAATAGCCAACAAGTATCTGAAAGGATGTTCAGCATCACTAATGATCAGAGAAACGCAGATCAAAACCACAATGTGATATCACCTTGCCCCTGTTAGGATGGCTGCTACCCAAAAACACAAAAGGCAACAGGTGTTGGTGAGAATGTGGAGAAATTGAAATCCTTGTTCACTGTTGGTAGGAATGCAAAATGATGCAGCCCCTATGGAAAACAGTATGGAGGTTGCTAAAAAAAGTAAAAATAAGCTGTGTGCAATGGCTCACACCTGTGGTCCCAGCACTTTGGGAGGCCAAGGTGAGCAGATCACTTGAGCCTAGGAGTTTGAGACCAGCCTGAGCAACATGGCAAAACTCCGTCTCCACAAAAAAAAAATACAAAAATTAGCCAGGTATGGTGGGGCACACCTGTAGTCCTAACTACTAGGGAGGCTGAGGTGGGAGGATCACTTGAACCCCGGAGGTGGAAGCTGCAGTGAGCCAGGATCACGCAACTGCAGTCCAGCTTGGGCAACAGAGTAAGGCCCTGTATCAAAAAATAAAAATTAATTAAAAGTAGAACTACCTTATGATTCAGTGATCCTAATTCTGGCTATTTGTCCAAAAGAATTATAATCAGGATCTTGAAGAGAGATATGAACACCCCAGTGTTTATTGCAACATTATTCACAATAGCCAATATGTAGCAACAACCAAGTCTTTTTAAAGTTCCAGGTTGGCTTTGAAATTCTTTGACAAATCATTTAACAAACTAACACACAAATACGATCTTCAGATCATTTGCACACACCAGAGATTGTTGGCAGCTCTCTGGGTTGGAAATGAGAATAGCTAGGGCCTTTCCCCACCAGGAGCCACTCTCCCCAGGATGTGCAAAAGGCATGCACATCTGGATATTCATCTTGCTTTCAGCTTAGCTGGGAGGAGGTTCTCTGAGACGGCAAGCCAGGATGGGGTGGCACCCAATGGTTGTCAGGGAGGGGGAAGACCAGGTCCCCTGGTACCCAGCAGTGCCAGGGAGGAAGGCAGGCCAGGCAAGACCCCAAAGCATATAGCCTTTCCTTGGGATATTTGTCTTTGTTTCCATAGGTATTTATTTGTGCTTTTCTCTGACTGTTTTACGTGTCATTGAGAGTTAAAGAAGACATATTGTACGTCCTAAAGAGAAGCAGTAAAAATAATTTAACTTACTTCTTTCATGTCTGACTGTATTAATTCTTGCTTACATAAGGAAATACAAAAAACAAACTGTAAACAAGGAATCATTTGGAATCAGATTATGCATGAATAATGACACACATTCTCATCTAAGATGTGGGGGGAAAATCTAGTTTTACTGCCAGTGGCTCTAAAAAATGTTTTGCTTTTTCAAAGGAAATTACTCAGAATGTAATAAAAACATGTTTTCTGCTCTAAAAGGATTAATTTACCTTTTGTGTCATGAGAAAATAAATGCAATCAATACTTCAATTCTCTTCCTCTATGGAAAAAGACAATTTCCAAATCTGAATCCTAGGGAATGATCATTTACCCTTGATTTCCTAATATTCAGATTCTCTTGCTTTTATGATTTCTCTGTGACTTAGACTCTCCTTGGAGCCCCAGATGTCTGCTGGGGGTCTCTGCTTTCTTCTCCAGCCCCAGACCCTCTTTCTTTTTGTGTGTTTCCTTTCTTTCCTGTGATCCCCAAATCCATCACTGGTGCCTAGAGACTGAAAAGCATGAGGGGATCTAAGACGAATAAAGAGGCAAGTTAATCAGTGCAACTTCCAGGGCTGGGGTCTGCTCCATCTCTAACACCCGCATGACTTGTGACCTGGAACTTGCTACCTAACCTCACAATCCCTCACTTTTCTCACTTGCAAAGGAGAGATGAAAAACAGTACCTACTTGGTAGAGTAGTTCTGAGGAAAGGATGCATGAAGTGTTCAGTATAGTATCATGAGAACCTCATTTTGCTGAAGCCATTTACTCACCTCATCTTCATATCTGCATGCAGGCATTGTGTTTAAAAACAACCCTTTGCAGAATCAACTGGAAGCAGGCTGCAAAGCCCAGGTAAGAACATGTTGTAAGGGAAGTTTGGGCATGTGTGTGTGGCAGGTGGCATAGAAAGCCTGAATCAATCATTCTCTTGGAGAAGAGTGGACAGAACTGACCCAGACGGATTGGACTAGGGCAGATAGGCAAGAGAAGAGGGAAGGTTGACTCCCGGGTTATTGGTGGGAGCACTTAGGTGGATGATGGAATCCGTAACTGAGAAAGACAAACCTACTTCAGCAAGTTCTCAAAAGCATCTGTGCTTCAGGCCTTGTGCCACATGCAGGGGATGCCCAGATGACTGAGCTATGGTACCTGCTCTCCAGACATTTGTAGGTTATGGAGGAATAGTGTGGGGAGGGCCCGGATAGAAATATACACAAAATATAGGAGACATGGAACAGGAAGAGGAGACCAGCTATGCTCAAGACATCCAGGAACACTTTACAGAGCAGGAAATCCTTCTCTTGGGTCCTAAAAGATAAAGAGAAGCTCACTGCGTGCAGAGGGAGGACGTTCCAGGCAGGGGGCACAGCATGTATGAAGGATGTAAAGGCAGGAACGCCAGTTGAACTTATTCAATTATTTATTTATACCAGTATGGACTTGTGGATATTTATTTTATTCTATGGGTTATAATCTGTGGGTTACTATCTTTATTTATTTTGTGACCCAAATTGTTCCAGCTCTGCCTATTTAGACTTTCTTCACATGGGTTCTTGCATTCTTTGGAAGTCTCTATCATATTTTGAGAACTTTCTTGCTTTCTGGCACCCCAAGATGCTCCTGGCTCATCTCGGATTTTCCCTCCCCCAGTGCTGGAATCAACTACTCCTTTAAGGAGCCCTTGGCCAGGGTTTTTTAGACCAACGAATGGGGAAGGCAGAGTGTGCGGGTCGGGGAAGCCAGGTAGACCAAGGCAGGAAGAAAGTGGGCGGTGCAGGTAACAGAAGGCACAATGGGGCAAAGGCTGGGTGCTGAGAATGGGGATGAGGATGCCCAGTTCAGATATTCTCCGCTTTTTCCTTCTCTCCCTGAAAGCTAAGACCTTCACAGAAGGTAAGCATTAAAACACAACTCATGGAATGTTGGGACTTCATTCACCAGGGCTCCCAGGGGCATTGGGAAGCCACTCACAACATGTCTCTGGTTTAGGTGACCCACTCCTGGGCTTGTGCCCTTCCAGATGTCACAAGCCATGTTGGGGGAAGGGAGACTGAGCCATGAGCCTGAAAGCTGAATCCAAACACCTAAAGGGCATCTGAAGCCAGCTTCTCCCATACCCAAGGCCTCCCCCCGACCCTCTGCCTCACAGTCAAATCCAAGGAATCTAGTGTAGTGTTTACTAGCCTGGGCCTGGGAGTTAGAGTGTCATGTGTTCGAATTCCAGCTCTGTCATTTATTATCTGAGTAATGAAGACAAATTCTCTCAACTGCTCTGAACTTTGGTTTCTTCATCTGTAAATGAGGAAGATAATCTTGACTCCCAGAGTCCTGACAAGAATTAAACATGACAACATATGTAATGCCTCAGCACATGGCCTAGCAGGTAGTGAGCCATTCACAGACTGCGTTTATTTTATCAGCAGCCATGTGCTGGGTGCCAGGAACTGTGATAAGAGGAGCAGAAGCCACAGCACCCTCTCATGCCACCACATTGCAGAACATTGCACACTTGACATAGCATTGTCACGTTCCGGCGTTCATCCTCCCAAGAGTGTGTGAGTTGAGCTCTGCTACCTTCTAACTAACTGGATATTGATCAGTCTCATAACCTACTAAACTTTGGCTTCCACATCAGCGAAGTAAAGGTACCAATTTTTGCCTGGCTTACAAAATACAGTTTTAGTCTAGATTGAGTAACAAGAACAATGATAATAATAGTAATTCGCTTATATAGTACTTGCCATGTTCTAGGCATTGTTCTGGGAATTTTGCGTGTATCAACTCATTTGATCCTCACATCAACCCTGTGACGTCAGTACTTTTAATATCCCCATCTTACAGATGAGAAAACTGAGGCATCCCTAAGTCACATAGGTAAGTGGTATGACTAAGATATGAACCTACACATCTCACTTCCAGAGTCTAGATACACTTTAAAAGACCATAATAATCTTACCAATATAGCAGGCACCCACAATAAAGGTATGGTAGATACTATTACCCCATTGCACAGTTGAGAATAATCAAGGTGTGGTGAGGTTAAAATGACTTGGCCAAATCTAAACCTGCAATTTTATCCTCCTGAGGTTAATTTCAAGTTCATTCTTTCTTGTTTCCTTTTTTCCGGACCTCCGCCTTAAGCATAGTTACAGGCTATGTGAAGGGAAGAGCTAAGAAGGCAGAAGTTGAACAGAAATAGCAAGTTTTACAAAACCTTACAAAGTGGGAGTATGTAAAAAATCACACGTGATTCATTGCCAGAGGAGCAAGCGGTATGGGGAATGATTACTCTAGAACTTTCAAAGAGACTGAGGGGAGTTTACAAGCAAGGCACAGGAAGATGTTGGAAAACTGCAAAGTGCTTCGTAAATGTAAAATATTGTTAGTATGGGGGTTGTTATTTCCTTGGTATTGAAAGTTGGGTAGAATTGGGATTATACTAACCAGATGATGTGACCTTACAGGGCTGTTATGATTCAGTGGGATACTGTGCATAAAACAGAATCATGCTTAGCCAAGCAGCAAGCACTGCACAGGTGTTCGTGTAATTTTTAAATCAACGTTATTGAAGTGTAATTTATGTGTAAAAAACTGGCACCATGTAAGTAGTACAGTTCAATGAGTTCTGACATCTGTACTCACGTGAGGAAGTACTGCCACATCAAGAGTCAGCTATCGCTTTATCATCAGCTTAATTATATTAACATTTACTTCATGGCACTGCTGTGGGGACTCATGGCCTTCACAACAGTGCTGGGCATTGATAGTACTCAATAAATATGAGCTATTTTTATCATGATCGCTAGCTACTAAAAGTTATTCTTTGGAAAGAGTTACCTAGGTACTCAGAAAAAAAAGGGAAGCTTCCATTTTAGGGGGAGAATAGCTGAAGACTTCTCTGAGAAAGTACTCGTGTGGTCTAGCCAGGAAGAAAGCTGTGAGCACCACCCATGATCTGATCTGCCCCCTCTGTGAGCCCCGAAGATCTCTGAACTTGACCCCTCCCTAAATTCAGACGTGTACACAGAGGCTGGCCACCAGAAGTGTTCTTTGGCCAGTCGAGTCTCTCAGAGAGGGAAAGCAACCTCATGGGACAGAATCCGAAAGGTCACCAGCAAGAGAGGGATCCTCCCCTCTTTCCTTCTGTGGCTTTGATGGAGCTGCCAGATCACTGCTTCCCATCTGCAGTCCCAGGTTTCAAAAGGGTCTTGCCAAAAAAGCCACGAGTGTAGACTCCCAGGAAAACAAACACTAGGAGAAGTATTTTTGTCAAGGCAGGAGCCCTGCAGCGGCTGGCTGCTCTTACAGATAAGTTATCTGTTCACCTTTCATAAATGTCAGACTTGAAATATAAAAGACGGGATAATGAGGTCTTATTTCCACAGAAGCAAGCATGAACCTACTAATTAACCCACAGACCACTAACAAACGTGCTGTTTAGATGCTTTTGCTGCGATTGTCAAATGCACAAATAGCTTGCACTCAAATGATTCGATTTTCTTACCCTCCTTTGCTATTTTAAATATATTTTAAATGGCCCTGATGATTCAACATCTGTTGATTCACTCACACATATCTGCGTAATACCCACTGTGTGCCAGGTATTCAATCAGAGATTTGGGGGATCCTAGGAGGCTGTTTTGGGAACAGTAGAAGCTCTGGCACCCAATAAGTTGGGATTTCAACTTTGGCCTTGTCACCCGACATATAGATTAAAAAGCTGCAAGACTCCATGAATTCACACACTCATGTTAAATGGGAATCATGCCACTGTCTTTTTAAAGTTGTTGTTGGTGTTAAATGAGATAACATAATTAAATATCTCACAGGTGGAAAACAGCACTTATCATAAAAAGGAGCAGAGGCTGAGCACGGTGGCCTATGCCTGTAATCCCAGGACTGGAAGGCCTAGGTAGAAGGATTGCTTGAGCCCAGGAGTGCAAGACCATCTTGGGCAGCATAGTAAGACCCTGTCTTTACTAAAAACCAAAAAACTACAGGTGGCATGCACCTGTAGTCCCAGTTACTTGGGAGACTGAGGCAGGAGAATCGCTTGAGCCTGGGAGTTCAAGGCTGCACAGTGAGCCGAGATCACACCACTGTACTCCAGCCTGGGTGACACCGTGAAACCCTGTCTCTAAAAAATAAAAATAAAGGCCGGCACGTGATGGCTCATGCCTGTTTTCCCAGCACTTTGGGAGGCCTAGGTGGGCAGATCACAAGGTCAGGAGTTCAAGACCAGCCTGACCTACATGGTGAAACCTTATCTCTACTAAAAATACAAAAATTAGCTGGGCATCATGGTGTGTGCCTATAATCCTAGCTATTCAAGGCTGAGGCAAGAGAATCGCCTGAACCTGGAGGTGGAGGTTGCAGTGAGCCAAGATCACACCACTGCACTCCAGTCTGGGCAACAGAGCGAGACGCCGTCTCAAAATAAATAAATTAATTAAAAATAAAAACAAATACAAATTAAAAATTAAGAAGGATTAGATTAAAAATATGGAGAAGTAAGGGAGTGAGAAGAAAGAGGGAGAGGGGAAGAGAAAGAAGGAGGAAGAGAGATGACAGAGGTAACAAAAGAAAAGAAAACAAATCAACATGGCCGCAGAGGAGAAGGAAAAGATGAGATGAGGGTCGTTTTGATGCTGCTCCCAATCTGGTGAGGAAGACTGACATATGGAAAATAACTAGGGTATTGCTATGGGCTGAACTGTGCCCCGTGTAAATTCACGTGTTGAAGTTCTAGCCACCCAGTACCTCAGAATGTGCTGTATTTGGAGACAGGGTTTTTCAAAATATAATTAAAGTAAAAAGAAGTCACATCAGCGTGCCCTAATGCAATATAACTGGTGTCCTTACAAGAAGAGGCGACTAACACGCAGACATGTACAGAGGGTAGACCACGTGAAGATACGGGGAGAGTTGGCCATCTACAAGTCAAGGAGAAAGGCCTCAGAATGAAATCAACTTGGCTATCACTTTGATGTTGGCCTTCCAGCCTCTAGACATTTGAGGAAATAGACTCCTGTTGTTTAAGCCACCCAGTCTGTGGTACTTTGTTTTGGCAGCCCTGGCTAACTAATACGGGTATAGTTGGTAATAAAGAGAGGTAGAAAAGTATCACAGACATTTTAGAGAAGGCAACTAAATCTCACAATGGGATTAGGAAGCAGAGATTGGGGGATGAGGAGAACATCAGAGGATGATTATTTCCGGGGTCCTGTAGGTGGAGATGGTCAGGGAAAGGCTTGAGCAAAAGCCCTACAGTCAAAGCATGTTCACTGCACTGGGAGGAGTCGCAGCTGGCTTGGCTGGTATGGAAGAAGAGGTTGCAAAGATATGGTCCACCTGATTTAAGGACACCTTGAGTACTTTATTCTGAAAGTGGTTGCAAGCTCTGAATAAGTGAATTCTACAGGTGGAAACCCAAAGTCAGAGAAGAACAATTCCAAATTCTTTCACGTGAGATATTACATGGAAGAAGAGTATTCTATAAAAGGAGTTCAGTATCTTCACTTTGGCAACAGCAATACTCCTTTGCCTCTAACAATAAAACAACAATAAAAATAACACATTTTATTTCTTTCTAAAGCAATGCTTCATGAATGACTGGGTTTCATTTTGACAAGCCTGTGGTGGTTTGAATGGTGGCCCCAGAAACCTCTTATTTCCCAGAACCTGTGGATGTGACCTTATTTGGAATAAAGAAGTCTCTGCACATGTAATAATGTTAAAGACCTTGAGATCTTTGGATTATCTAAATGGGCCCTAAATCCAATGACAAGTGTCCATATGAACGACACACAGAGGAGAGACACAGTCCACATAAAGATCAAAGCAGTAACTTGAGTTAGCCAGCCAGGATGTCACCCACAAGCCAAGGGATGCCTGGAGTCACCAGACACTAAAAGAAACAAAGGAATGTTCTCCCCTAGAGCCTTCAGAGGGAGTGTGGCCCTGCTAATGCCTTGACTTTGGACTTCTGGCCTCCAAAACAGTGAGATGATACTTTTCTATTGTTTTAAGCCAGCAAGTTTGCAGTCATTTGCTAAGGCAGCTCTAGCAGGCTTTAAATTATAATACAAATGCTTCAAGAAGGGCAGAGGAGGAATTCTGATACCTATGTGACCAATGAGAAAAGCAAGATCCTGCTTTTATATAAGTTAATCAAACAGTGTGGTCTACTTGGACCCAAAGATCTTTTCAGTAGATTGGTATGCCCTAAATGTAGTGCCTGAAATTGTGAGAGATTAGGGAGACTGATCAACAAGCCAGTGAACCACTCCTGTAAGCGGTTGACAGAAGAATGCAAGCTAAGGTCGAAGAGTATCTGAAAAAGCCACGGTCCAGCATATGGTGAGAAATGTGACCAAAAGACCTTGAAATGCAGGCTAAGAAGCTTGCTCCTGGCCTGTGAAAACACCTGTTTGCCAAAGTTGGTTCTTTGGATTATCTGTCAACAGGATTCATTCATACTACAATAATTGAATTGTCAATCATCGGCCTTGCCAAGGACTGTCAGAAAACCTGTCGACAGAGCACAGCCAAGTTGATCAGACCAGCTGCAGTGATGCAGACCACCACCTTGATAGAATCTCAGTACGGGGACAAGTAAGGAAGGCACTGATGGGGCTTTAGGGCCAGGGTGAGTGATTTCAAAGGGGGTCTTACAAGGTAGGAGAGCGACTGACACAGGACAGAGTTTCTAACAAATGGTTTTGAATTAGTAGACAGAGTGAGGCAAGGGTCCTGAAGCAAACTTTGATGAGCAAGATGTCAGTCCTCAAAACTGAAGAAAAGTGTTTTGGTTGATTCACAAGAGCAGGTATTTACTGGAGCTAGCAGCTAAGTGGTTTCTGCTTGATCCCAATATTGTCTAACATGGACTGAGAGAGGCATGCTGGCCTAAGCATGCTACAACAAATATGTAGTGACTTGAGGATTCAACATGTTACAGGCACTATTCTAGGTTCATGTGCGTGTGTGTGTGTGCACATGCCTGTTCATGTGTGCATGTGTGTGTGTTCGTCCTTGACTCCATAAAGTTTGAATTCCAATGGGAATGTGGGGAGGACAGAAAACAGAATACTCAATACATACATGTGACAAACTTAATTTCAGAAAGTACTAAGTTCCAAGGAGAAAAATAAAACAGGAAAAGAAGATGGAGATTGTGATGGGAAAAGAAGAGCGGACGATATTAAGTGTCATGGGACAAATCGCTCTGTGGCCACCTAAGCTTGGGGACTTCTTGGGGAAACAGAGTTAAATAGACTTCATCACCCCAGAACATTCAGGAGTCTTATGTTTTTCTTAGTGTTTATTAAGAGACTCCAAGAAGAGGACAAAGCATGCTGCATTTTCTAAATGTATTTTGCTTCTGTAGCCTTCCTTCCATAGCACCTCACTAAGGACCTTTAATCATTAGGAAAATGTTTAAGGAAGACACCTGTAGCTGAGGACAGTCATCAAGCCTGCAGAACAACTGGTTGAAGGACTGGCAAGCCAGGAGGGAGGTGCTGGCATGACAGTCCAAGCCTCGGGCTGGGATGGGACACAGGTGTGGAGAAGTGACAGAGGCTGAGGATGGGAGAGTGTAACAAACCAGGAGCTTGTGCCAGAATATGAGGACCATTCTACCCAGGAGAGGTGGACACTTATCTGTTTTTCTCTGTTCTTTCTGTTCCTATCACAGAATTGGGTTTAACGTTTGTTGAATGAATAAAGAGATGTAATGGATTAGAGAGGAAAACTGGGTAGATGGCATCAAAACTTAACCAGTTTGTGGAAAACCATAGGGTTACCCATTTTTGAAGTCTGCAATGATGGTTTCAGGTCCCACCCTGTCCCTCCACTGCCCCCTACTCTCTTAGCAGAGATTTCAGTCTACGTTACTGCTCCTATGTATTTCTATGTCTCTTAGGGGCATTTCCTTTTGCATGGAAATCCAGCCCCATGCTGCCTAGTGCGGGAGATGACAGCCCTGTTGAACCCCTCCAAACTGAATCCCACACCCACTGTGCCCCGATGTCCGGTCCACAGTAACCTGCCTGCTAGACTTGGTGACCTCAGTCACTGTATTGAGTCACAGGTAAGGCCAGAAACTAAGTGACAGCTCCCTACACATGACTCCTCTGGCCTCATCATAGATATAATTGATTTGCTACCACAACCAAGAGGCCTCAAGGCTTCAAGAAAGAACCCCCTTACCTTTGCAAGACCTGCCATCCCCCATTAGGATACAGGAACTCACAAAGGTGTCTGGTTTGCTATGGTTTCAGTGTCAGCCTCTTCTCGGCAGCCCTCCGGCACGGGGTGAAGACTACCTTCTTTCACCCCTTTCCTGTTCTCTCTGGGGCCCCCTGTCCTGGTTTGCAATCCAGCCTCACTGGTCACCACCGCAGGCCTTCAGACAGGTTTCAATGTCTCTGAACTGCCATGAGGTGTGGAAGCAGTTTGGGGGAACTTTTTTACCAGGAAGCCTGTCTGACCTTACCTAAATTTCTGTGTGAATTAGAGGAGGAAATTGTCCAACTGTACTCTGTTACATCCAGGTCTCCAGTGGAAATATATGTGTTGAGAAGTTCAAGGCAGAACTCCATCCATCACCGGAGTCTAGGCCTCCGGGCCTGTCAAAATGCCTGTGAACAGCGGTTTTCAACACAGCCTCCGAGTCTGCTCTCCTCAAAGTAGATAATTAAGCTGCTCCTCCTCTGGCCTCTGGGACTACATTCTGGCTCCCGGGCACGCCAGCTTGGTGATCACCTCCTAGCTCTGACAGACCCCAGGTTCCCTCCAATTCTCAGTCTCCTGTCTCCCGTCAGGCTTTCTCAGTTCCACGGGCTTCTGAATCACCCTCCTCAGAAACATTTTGTTCCGAGAATTTTTTTCACCTTGCCATAAAAACATGGAATTATTTTTTTTTAATTTGAAATTCATTTTGAGTCTTCTTTTATAGATCTGTCATTTATACAATGGCTGGAAAACTTTCTAAAATCAGATATAATTTATGAACCCCTTCTTTTCGGCATAATGTCATTTTGTGCATTAAAATGATAATGACTGGAGGAATCAGATGTGTCTCTCCATCAGGGGGTGGGGGTAGTCAGTGGAGATGGTGGGTGGGGGGCTGTTCCGGTTCTTCTGAAGTAAGTCTCAGTGAGCCTGTGCACAGCTCCCATCAGGGGCTTTCAAGAAAGGGGGAAAACAGGAAAAAATGTATTTTTCACATCATTCTTGAAATGAAAATAACAGTGAAAAATAATTGAAACTTATGGCCCTTACAAAAGAATGAGGCCTTGAGAAATGGTTAATGATATCTCTTACACATAAAGTTTTTGAATTACACTTGATTTAAAAATATATATAAAATATATACATATACTATACATATATATTTTTCTATATTTATATATACTATATATTTATATGCATATACTTATATATTATATACTATATGTACTTGTATATTTATATGTATATATTTATATATTTTACATATTTATATGTATATTTGCATGTATTTTATATATTTATATATGTATATTTTTATATGCTTATATGTATATATTTATATATTACATATTTATATTAATATATTTTATATATTTATATGTGCATGTTATATATTTATATGCATGTATATATTTTATATATTTATAAGTATATATAACAAATTTATATGTATATATTGTATATATTCATATGTATGTATTTTATATATTTATATTTATATATTGCACATATTTATATTTATATATTTTATTTCTCTGTTGTATATATTTATATGTATATATTTAATATATTTATATGTACATACTTATATATACATACACACACACACACACACACACACATGTCTTTTGAAGTAGTTGAGGGCAGTATGTAAAACAGTTGTTCTCAGTCCTAGCTGTGCAGTAGAATTGCCCAGGGGAGGTTTTATAAAAATATTAAATCAGATGTGAATCTAACATGCATCCTGTGCTGAGAACAGCAGGATAGTGGCCCTCAGAAGATAGGGCTCTAAGCTCCATCAATATTGTTGGTACATTGCATGATCTTGGGGTCAATAAGAAAAGCTAATTCTTACTCCTTACCATGGACCAAGTGCTGTTCCAAGCCCTTTTCTCATATTGACTGTTCTTAAGAGCCTTTGAAGTAGGTACTATTATTACTCTGTTTCTCAGATGAAGAAGCTGAGGATCAGAGAGCTTAAGTAACTTGCCTAAAGTCACACAGCCAGTACTTGACTGAGGAGGGATTTGAATCCACGCAGTCTTGGGCTGGTGATCTCTACCTGCTATGCGTGCTGCCTCCCTAAAGGATTTAAGTATCTGTTTCTACATAGTCCAAATATGAATTATTTTGCTCATCTATAAAATTAGGTAAGCTGAACTAGGTGATTTTCAGAGTTCTGTGGTTATAGGGTCTCTGTTTTAAAGACAATGAAAATGAGCCCGAGAGAAATAAGTGTTTTGCTGCTATGAGTAAGCCAGTGAATCAGAGCCAGTTCTCCAGCCCAGGCCTTCCAAGTCATAGTGTAGAATTCTTTCCAATCCACAGTAAAACAAGCTGGAGAAGAGGGTTGCCCCTAAAATATCCCAGGGGAAATTAAACTACTTTGTGAAAAGAACTCAAGTCCTAGGTTTGAAATGGCGACACAAATCTGAAACCTGTGTGCCTTCTGTATGGGAGACGGTCTAAAGTGATATTAATGTAACCAAATTTCAATTCAGTATACCCATTGTTTGCAGAACCCTGATCTACATGCTGTGAGAACAGAATAAAAATGTGTGGTCTCGTTTTCACTGGAATACACACACACACACACACACACACACACACACACAAAACGCGCATGCGCGCACGCGCGCGCACACACACACACACACACACACACACACAGAACATTAACCACAGGGGAGAGGACAGCCTACCACACACCTCTGTGTCAGGAATGATGCTTCAGCCCAGTTCTTGACCTCTCCCTTCCTAGCATCTCCCAATAGAAGGAGGAGTTGTTTGAGGAAATTGAAGAGTGACATTTATTAGAGGGTGTGGTCACTGTATTAAAAAGGCACAGGCTTTGCCCAGCCTTCCCTTGCAGTCAACTCCCTGCAGTGGACCTGGGGACAGTCTTGCCTCTCTCTCTCCATGTGCATGCTTGAGTGCTTCGGCCACTTTGCAGGTCCCCACACCAAGCAGCCATCTGGAAGGTAACCAGATGTTCTGGTTTAAATCCTGAGTCCAAAACTACGATTGTCAGGAGGCTAACTCCTTTGGAGCTCTAGAGCCTGAAGATATGCACTCAAACCCTAAATTTCCAGAAATTCTGCATTGCAGAGCATTCTCCCAGCCATCTGCCCTATCTCCACCCACACGTGAGTCATCAGGATGACTAATGTTACTCTGAGATAAGTAGCATGATCCTAAATGCACCCTGTGATGGCATCCACAGAGCAAGCATTGAAACAGAAATAACGCTTCAGGTTTTGCCCTGGAAGAAGTCACATCTCTCTTATTGACATCAATGGATGCTAACTTCCAGGCAAGCTCAGACATTCAACCTTAGATATTTAGACGAATAAAAAGGGTGGAAAGTAATCTCTTTTTCTGAGAAAAAAGACTTGAAAGGGGAAGGAGGAGAAGGAAAAGGCGGAGACAGAGAAGAAAGAGGATGATAACGAACAAAGATGAAGGCAAGAAGAAAGAATAATTAAGAAGTGGTTCTTGGTCGTACACCACCTCTTTAGAAATAGCATTTTTATGAGTTAAATGCAAATGAATTAAAAAAAAAATGTGGATCAAATTCCCCTAAAAACATTCATGGGCTTAAAGTTTTAAAAGAAAATAGGACCAGCGCCAAATGCATTGTGGTCTGGGCCAAGCCCAGAGGGAGGTGGTCTGGCCTGTATATACTACACACCTGGGTTCCCTTGTGTGTAGTGGGCGTTGGGAGCTGTGGGACCCTAAGGTGCCTTCCACACCTCACTGTCAGGTGGCCACAATTCACGAGTTCTCATACCGTGGACAAAGTGCAAGAAGGGGCAGATTTGGCTAGGATGGACTCTTGGCTCCCCAGCATAGCTAAAAATCTGAAACCAATTTCTTGATCTCTTCCCCCGCGCTTACAAAAGACAGATTCTGAGCAAGGGAGGCATCAAACCCAGGCTCAGCAATAGATGTTCTATCTTGATATAGTCTGAAGCCAGGCATCTGGGTCTCTGATGTGAATATCCTACAGATGTGTAAGAGTCTACTCTCTCACACATGGGCATATAGATGACTTTTCTGTTGTTATTTATTTGAGACAGAGCATATCACTCTGTTGCCCAGGCTGGAGTGCACTGGCGAGATGTCAGCTCACTGCAACCTCTGCCTTCCGGGTTCAGGTGATTCTTTTGCCTCAGCCTCCCAAGTAGCTGAGATTACAGGCACATGCCACCATGCCTGGCTAATGTTTGTATTTCTAGTAGAGACGGGGTTTCACCACGTTGGCCGGGCAGGTCTCCAACTCCTGACCTCAAAGGATCCATCCACCTTGGCCTCGCAAAGTGCTGGGATTATAGGTATGAGCCACCGTGCCTGGTCTAGATGACTTTTGACATACAGTAGCCATCCCTTATGAGCACCGCTGTGTCCCAGGCACTATATTAAGGGCTTTATCTACATCAGCTATGTTATCAACAATGGTTCTCAAATGAGAATTCTTAGGCTCAAGAGTTCAGTGACTTGTTCAAGCTCCTATACCTCATTTCTGATGGGAAGATGGGGTACAGGGAACAGGAGCCATTGTGTCATGCTGTAATGCCATAGTGTTAGTGTCCTTAATCACCTTGTTAGAATATTACTT
Source organism: Theropithecus gelada (assembly GCF_003255815.1). NCBI lineage: Eukaryota > Metazoa > Chordata > Mammalia > Primates > Cercopithecidae > Theropithecus > Theropithecus gelada. Next base: position 9,012,601 of record NC_037688.1, on the reverse strand, counting down.
CAAATGTAAGTTTGAAATATATTCAAAAACCATCAGTAAACTCCAAATGATTCATTTACAAAAAACAATCACAGGGAGACGGCACCTTGTCATCTCTTAGACAGCGCTTCTAGCTGTATTCTTATCTGGTTTGTGTATTCAGGCAACGAGACAGCATTTCAATACTAATCTGAGAAAATCATAATTAGACATGTAAATGGATTGGAGAAAAAATAGAATAATGCATTTTAAGATACATGTAATTATTTTTCTATCTTCCCTCCCCAAAGCAGGGTAGATAATCAAAATTTATCTATGCCACAAGAAAAATTGCTCTTTTCTTTCTTCTGTGTTAGCTTGTGTCCTTATACATATCCACAGCATTGGCTCTTGTCATTTTGTGGTAATTAATCTCTTAATTATCTGTCTTTTTCGCTTGACTCTGAAGGCAGGGACCGTATCTGATGCACCCAGTGCCCCTAGTTTTGGTTCAACGCCTTTAAGGTCCCTTGCACAAGGATGACTAATGTGTGGCATGCATGCCTGCTCTACCTTCCCACAGTCGTGGAAGACATTGTTAATCAATCACTGCACTGAACCCCTTGCTAGTCTTAGAAATGTGAAGATAAACCTGTAGGTTGACACCACCAAATGATCATAGAATAAAACCTTTTCTACACCCCTGTTATATGTGTAAATATGAAGACTTCCTTGGTTAGGAAAGGCTCTGGAAACATAAGAACAGACAATGGAAAAAAATAGCAGAGGCCCCCAAATCAACATCTGTTCTCTGCTGAATGCTGGTTCAGAGAAGGACTCATAAAAAAATAAAAATAAAAATAAAAATAAAAAAGACATGGACAAGTGGCCTCTGTTGGGAAAATCTATCTTGCAATTGTTTTCATCTGGAGCTAAATGAGGAGATCCAAGTTTTCTTCAGTAGTAACGCCTGGAGATGTGAGATTAGGGGGTGTCAGAGACTATGGCAAAACTACTGTAACTGAAACCCTGAATAAAACCATCATGCAGAGGGGGCTTGAAAGCTTCCTGGCTCTCATAGTATCTGGTGTCTGGTCATTTCAGAGGCTCAAATGGACCTCCATTCTTTCCATTGGTTTGATTCCATGAGTTAAGCAAGTGCTTTTTTTGGTGAAACTGGTTTGAAGCCTAACCAATTGATAGTACAGTTTTAAAACCATAGAAAAATAAGAACATAATTATATAATGTTCTGGGCATTCATATTGCTTTAAAATTTTGCCTATCTGGCTTACAAGACCTGTCATCAGCAAAGCTCTGGGCTGCCTTCATGCCACCACTTCTGATCGGGGGGTTGGAGGACACCATGATTTGATGACTTTGGAACACCTATGTCCTTTGTTCCCATACCCCTTTACTCAATAATGACTTAGCCATGAGGTGTTGGTTTTTTCTCTGGGTTCTTAAATCAGAGATTTGTCCTTCTTGCATCTAAAGCAAAAGCTCATTTTTGGTAGGAAGCAGCTCGTAGGGTTCTAGCTCCAGCCATGGTTACATGCATGCCTTTGGAGATGTTTCTTTCCTTCTTTGTGTTTCTGTCAAATGAGGGGGTTGAAACGGTGACCTCTAAGGACTCATATGATGGTGAGGTTCTTTGACTGACTTTGCTCAGAGCTGGACAAGATTGAGGTCTCAAGTTGATCCCTTCCCTCTGGCTTGGCACTTTTCCAGGCTGAGGGAGCTGGCCTCTCTATCACGGCAGGAGGGATTAGAAAACCACAGAATGCTTCCCTACACAGTCTCCCATGAGCCTTGGCCTCCCCACATAGGCTTGTTGCTGTTTTGTCTCATAAAGATGAAACATATTCCTCTGTTCTGAGCTCTATGGTCCCCACACTCTCTTTTTCTCCCTCCTATTTTTAAGCTTATACTCCTTCTAGAGTAATCTGTTCACAGCACCAACCCCCATGTCTTAGGGATGCTAAGTGACAAAGGCACGCGTATAGAGTAGGAAGAAGGGACTTTTCCTTTTCTGCAACCTGCAATAAGTCACAGTGTGAGTAAAACCAAGGTTCAGGCCTAGACCTAGTTAGTGAAGTTCTTCTAGGCTCTGGAAGTCACAACGTGAGTAAAACCAAGGTTCAGGCCTAGACCTAGTTAGTAAAGTTCTTCTAGGCTCTGGAAGTCACAATATGAGTAAAACCAAGGTTCAGGCCTGGACCTAGTTAGTAAAGTTCTTCTAGGCTCTGGAAGCTAAAATCCAGTCTCCCACTAAAACCTGGGGGCTGAGAGTTCAAAAAGGGTCATTTTGAGACCCCTTGCCCCTTGGATAGGCCTCCTGCTCCAGTGAAAAAGGAAAAGACCAAAGCTCAGGCTGACGAAATGGCTACAATCTGTGGAGTGCATGGATTCCCCCCAAAGAGAAAGCTTGCTTGTGTGGGTAAACACTCTTTTAAGAGCCACAAATCAGTCTCTGTCTCCCTAATCTGGGACTTCTCAAGCAATTCATACTGGATATCCGGTGGTTAATCGGTGGACAGTCTTTTTAATTCGGTAGAATTAGGGACTTCAGAGCTGCTCGTGCAATGTGATAGGATGGAAAGTCCATCATTACAGAAATGAATGGGGAAATGAAAAACAGATGACAGAGAGCAGGGAGACTACCTTTCATTCTTCGCACCTGATTCTTACAGGAGACCTGGTAACATCTTCATGGTTTATGAAGACCAGAGTAGCTGACTTTAGAACTTGTGTCTCCTGAATCTTCATCCACGTCTTTTCATTCTTGAGCCCTTACTTCCCTTATTGGAGACCATCTCCCATATCCCAGCCATCTCTTCCTCATCCCTATTCTCCAGATACTCCAGCACTTTCATTGTCATCTCCTGGACCTTTCCAAAAATGCTTTAGAGTACTTATGTGTCCTACTTGAAGCCAAATTATTAACTGCACAAATAGACTGATGTTCGGTTTCCAAAAGGATTTTTACTTTACTTCACGGAAGTCTTCTTTGGAGAATAAGTTCTTCTGTATTTAAATAAAACTTTATCTCTGGAAAGTAGGATTGAGGATCAAAAGCCGCAAGCCAACGCTGTGCCCTAAAGAGCCATGTGCGAGACAAATTTACAAGGAAGTGGAGATTATGAGCAACAGAAGGTAAAAAACCAAGCAAAGGTACACATATATAGTAGGAAGAGAGGAAGCCAGGAATAGAGGGGGAGAGGCCAGAAAAAGCACAGACCTAGTGGGTAGAGTATCCAAGGATCCCAAGAAAGATCCCCTAAATTCTTTTCCTGAGATCCAGAGATTTGCCTTGGATCCAGTACCTGCTTCCTGAGGCCTGACTTCATCACCATCTCCCTAGTGACAATAGTCCCTTTACTGAGTCAGCGGAGAGAGACACTGTGCCTTCATCCCCAAGTGCCTCGGTTGATTGCTTGTTTGTTTCAAGCATGAAGCCATTGGGTAAAATTCAGCACATCTGAACTTCCAGCAGCTTAGTGGCAAGGGAAAGGTCCCTGGTTTGGCTAATGATCAGAGAAAGCCACAGTGAATCAGCAGGGACACTCTTTGGAGCCGACCCGATGTGACTTTTCCCTGAAGCAGAAGGCAGGGTAAAGAATGAGAGGAATGGATGGAGGCATATCCCACTAGGGCATCATGAAAAACAGCTAACTGACCTGAAACCATGGGCTGGAGGCTCTGCGATCAGCTGCTTTGACACAAGTAAGATCCGCCTTCGTTACTCATGTGGCTTGGGATGGACTCTGCTGAGTCCCATTGAACCCATTCAACAATTTTCATACGAATCTCAGGGTTAGGTTCATACTGAATGCTCTCCCGCACCAGAAAAAGAAAATTGTATGCAGACACTTTAAGAATAGTTCAATACTGGGCTGGTGCAGTGGTTCATGTCTGTAATCCCAGCACTTTAGGAGAAATGGTCCCCACACTCTTTTCTTCTCCCTCCCTTTTTAAGCTTAAACTCCTTCTAGAGGAATCTATTCCCAGCAACAGCCCCCACGTCTTAGGGATGCTAAGTGACTTTTCCTTTTCTACAACCTGCAATAAGTCACAAGGTGAATAAAGCCAAGGTTCAGGCCTAGGCCTGGTTAGTAAAGTTCTTCTAGGCTCTTGAAGCTAAAATCCAGGCTCCCACTAAAACCTGGGGGCTGAGAGTTCAAGAAGGGTCATTTCTAGACCCCTTACACATCTGTAATTCCAGCACTTTAGGAAGCTGGTGGATCACTTGAGGTCAGGAGTTTGAGAACAGCCTGACCACCATGGTGAAACCCCGTCTCTACTAAAAATACAAACGTTAGCCTGGTATGGTGGCACATGCCTGTAATCCCAGCTACTCGGGAGACTGAGGCAGGAGAATCACTTGAACCCAGGAGGCGGAGGTTGCAGAGAGCCGAGATCACACCACTGCACTCCAGCCTGGGTGACAAAGAGAGACTCTGTCTCAAAAAACAATGATAATAATAATTCAATACATTTGTAGATAGATCAAAGAAGTGGATATCATTTTCCATTGCCAAAAAGTAGAGTCCCTCAAAGTACCAAGCATGCAACCTAGAAAAAAAAAAAAATGCTCATCTATCTTTTTCTCTTCCACTCAGACAGAGCTCCAGGAGGTCCTTGAGATAACAGGGCAATTAATCTCCTTTCAATAACCAATAGGAGTTAGTGGAAGTAGCTCTGATCAGAGAATGGGAAGGAATTGAAGTGGGCAGGATCCCAGTCTCTTCACCTCCATCAGATGGAACAGCTCAGCGTTTATCCACGCTACGTATTGAACTTCTGCCTAAACTTCCAATTAAAGTGTTTCATTGATTAAAATATTTTCAAAAGTAAAATAATATAGAAAACCACTGAATTTGGCTTCCAAAGTAAATTTTCTGAGGAAAAAAATTACTGTTGAGGGGGGGAAAATAATGTTTCTAAGATTTGTCCAGACATTACACACACAGGCACACACATACATAAAATGCCATCAACACAGAACATCAACATTTAAAAAAAATAGAGATGGAGTCTCGCTATGTTGCCTTCTCTGGTCTCTCGAACTTTTGGGCTCAAGCGATCCCTTTGCCTCTGTCTCTCAAAGTGTTGGAATTACAGGTGTGAGACACCACACCCGGCCAGCATTACTTCTAGAGTCAGATCATTCAATCATTTAACAGACCCTGAGGCAAGGCCAACTGAGGTATTATTTATATCCTACCTCATTAATCCTCATCCCCAAATACTTGATGTATACTTGCTTTAAATGTCACTGCCCCATAAGTAAAACTTTAATTTTTATTAAGCAAAACCTTAAGAAAGTTAATTATTAATTAAAATTCAATATGTATTAATCAACATCTTATATTTAAGAAAAAATAGAAGCTAACTTGGGGGCCTTGTTAATATATGCAGATTCTCTGGCCTGTCCCACTTCCCCCAAGATTCTGTTTTAAAAGGTCTGAGGTGGGGACTTAGAGCCTGCCATTATAAGAAGCCTCCTAGCTATAGACGATACTGCAAGAAACACCAGTTAGGCTGCAGCTTCTTGAGCTGGCAAGAGGATTGTATATAAGTGATGGTTAAGGAATCGCTCCTAGTAGAAACTATCAGAAAAGTGGATGAAGCAGGACAGGGAAGGGGAGGAACATAAGCCAGGCTGTGACTTCAAGTAAAGTCCCAGCTTCAGTAAGACCCTGCAGGGGAAGCCCTCGGCCTGCGTTCCAGTGAATCAAGGGATCTGCCCTATCACACACTTTCCAGTCCATCACTGGCCAAGGGCTGACCCACAGAGGATGGAGATCCCCAGGGACCACCAGGGCGCTGCATTTTGTGGGTAAAGAAGCACCACAAGCTGAGGGAGGTCCTAATGAAAGTTGAAGATGTATAGGTGTGAGTAATTAATCAGCGGGGATCTGGGTGGATCAGGCAGGTGGAAGGAGGGGATGTGGGTAGAGTGAGCAGCTGAGGTGCTATCACAAACTCCAGGCTATCAAGTGGGTTAGGCCTAGGAGGCCACAGTTTAACAGCACATTCACTCTAAGAGGCTGCTTTGCTGAAAAATCAGTGCCAACAAACATGGAAAAACAAAAAAGCCTAAGGAAATATTTATGCAAGCTTGGTTGGATGAGTAAATAAGAAAGGAATAACCAAGATGAAAGTGTTGCTGTACTCAAGCATCGGTAATTTCATGTAAAGTCAAAGGTCCCTCAAATATGACACTGATTCTAAAAGAAGATTTTTCTATTCCGTTGGCATTACATCTTGTTGACACTCTTTGAAGGAAGCTTTATGGAATAATTTCCCATCTCACTGCCTCTTTCCACTATGGAGTGTTCAAGCTGTTAACCTTGTCAACTTCATTCATCTCAATCTTTCTCCTCAGCACCACTTTTATATTTCTACAATTCTGATGATGACACTTATCTCTCTTGTTCCTGGTACTGAACCATAAACTTCTTGAGGGTTAAGATCTTGTTTAATTATCAATACACTTCAGGGACTACAGCAATGGTCTTCACAAACTCTGAGCAGATAATCGAGGCTTGCAGGTTGACTGAATTATCCACAGTCCAAAGCTTTACTTTGATAGTTCCATGCAAGCAAAGTTTTTCCTAGACTTCCATTCTATTGAATTTCTTAGGTTTATCAACCAAAGAATCCTTTAGGTGATTAATCCTAATTCCTTAGGTAATTAATCACCCAAATATTTATTGAGCATCTAGTCTGTACCCATCTTGACATTGGGAAGGTCACAAAGTAGTGTAAAACACAATCCAAGTGCCCTAGGTACTTAAATGTCTTGGAGAGAAACAATTTTTAACAGATTTGAATCAAAAAAGAGGATACTATAATCATATAATCAAGTGCAAGATTATCAAATGCCACTGAAACTCAATGGTAGTGAATAGATCAGAGTTCATTGTAAAGTACACACCATAAAAGCACAAGGAGCTCAAATAGTTTTCATATTCATGTCAGCACTCATCAGTTGGTAGTGGTTGCATACAGAATCATCTCAGGAAATCTTAGTTTAAATGTGAGCTGAGTCAGCATCAGATTGATTAGCAGTGTCTGCCAGGGCAAGAAATGATGACTGGTTGCAGGCATGTAGCAAATTGAACATTCTTGTAGACATGCTGCACTCTATGATCAAGAATGGTTTCATAGGCAAGAGCTCGTGGAACATGACAACCAAAGGCAAATCTAATGCCATTTTTTTTCAAAGAATTAAAATTTCCAGTAACAAGCTGGCTTTTCCCAGAATACCAACATTTAGTTCACTAATGGAGCCCAGTCCCAGTGGAAGCCAAGTTAATGCCAGTGCTTGCTTTTTCTCCTTTCTAGACATGTTTGTCAAATCAGATCTCCTCCTGGAGTGCTCATATGTCTAAATTCACCTTGTAAAGAGAGCCTGCCAAAAAAGGAAAAGAGAGGGGAAGCTAGTCTGAATTCGATGTCAGTAAAGAAATGCAGGCAGAGAAATGCCACCATTCAGCAGTGATACCCCAGTGCTGTTTGGATATCATTTGGTAAAGGATTTTGTAGGAAGTGACTCATATCATCCCCAGGGTTGGTAATCTCCAGGTTAGGCAGATCCTGGGGAGGTCAGGTAAGAGCAGTGAAGTGTGTAGAAGAAAGAACAATGAAACTGACATGTAGAAGAATTGGGTTCTAGTGTCAGATCTAGCACTTCCTCCACTGAAAGCCTGAGTAGCATTTGAGTCTCAGCTGCCTCATCTAAAATACAGAGCCAGCATTTTTGACTTCTATGGAAACTAAAGTATCTGTAGTTTAGGGCTAGCATCCGTTATTCCTCTTTCTTGGTAAGAGTGCCCTGAATATATTTTGGGTCACCATCCTACCTCCTTTTTAGATGTGTAATTTGATTGAGATTGAACTTCACTTCTAGTACCTAAGCCATCTATGAATGGCATAAGCCCATTTTTCTGGTAAATCATTAAAAGTTGGGTACAAACAGGTGTGCTGGTAAATGTTTAACAACTGGCTCTGTAGATAGTAAAAGCCTTATTTTCAGCAATTGCCAATTTCTGTGGCCTAAATATTCCCACCATGGCTGATGTTGAGCTACCAACATGACATCCTTGAACTTGAATCCAGGAAGAAATCCACACAATCAGATTAAGGGACCAGCACACCACTGGCACAATCCAGTAGAAGTCAAATTCAGGCTGGATAAAAGAGGGCATTAATATCCGCTTGGCTTGGTTCTATGAAGATATGATGCTTGGAACTAGTACAGCTATTTGCTACAGAGGAACTTGTAGAACCAGAGCCACCCAAGAGCACGATGAATCTGAACCTGAGACTTGGATCATTTCAGACTGAAGCCATTTCTACTTACAAATTCACATGTTTGCCTGAGCTATTTTGAATCAGGTTTTATGTCACTTCCAACCAAATATAAACCAATCATACACTACATATATCATAAAATTATTCTAAGAATAAAATGAGATAAACTATACAATTCAAGGTCTTCCTCTTCTGATTGGTGTTTGCAAAGGATCATACTGTTCTCTCCAAGGAACCCCTAAGACAAAGTTCTCCAATAGGTCATAACTGTCCTGGAGTGAAGAGAGCACAGATTTTCTTTCCTGCTGTATATTGGCAGAGATGATAAGAGAGAGGAACTTCTCTTAGGAATATAACAGTCTAGGGGCTTTAAAACAAGAGTTGAATCTGTCAAAAGAGAGTTGTTTTTTGTTGTTGTTGTTTTTTGTTTGTGTGTGTGTGTGTTTTTTTTTTTTTTTTGGCCACACTTTAGATGTTTGCCTGGGGTCTTAGAAGGCCCATTTTATTACCACTTAGAAATGCCAGAAGCAGTTAAAACTGAACTTTTCTATAATACTGCTGACTATAGAAGCCCAAGTAACAGCGGGACAGTCACTTGCCAAGAAAGAGAAGGTTCTGTTGTAGCTAAGAGTCTGTGCCTCTCAGAAGAGGAGATAAAAAACAGGGTATGAAGGAGGCATTCCTTCCTGGCCACACAAAAATGTGCTAAGAAGTCAAATCTGGAATCTCAAACACTCCATTAGAGGAGTTTCACAGCCAGACACAAGAGAAAGACTCTTACCAATAACAAGTCTCTTACCAATAGCAAGACTCATACCAGCAGCAACAGATTACAATGGGCCCTTGCTTTTCCTATAAAATGCAGGGATCAATGATTCTCCAGTCCCCTTCCATAGCCAAGGATCTTACAGCTTAAATATTGGGTTTATCCGATTGTTGAAAGAATCTAAAAAGTAGTCAGGGGACCTATAGCCTTTTCATGATACAAGAGAAAAGTGAGGGAACTGGCTTGAACACAGGACTCTTGACTTGATGGAGGCTACAGCCTAGATGTCCTGACTTCAGATTTAGTATCTTTACCTCCTTCATAGTTCCTAATCAATTAGCCTTATATTGGGATCTTGTCATTCAGGTTTTTATTATCTAAGTGCATGCAGTTACAAAGTTTCATAGGGAACCTCATAAACATCAAAATCTCAAAATATTCCAAAGTAATGTTCTAGCAACTTACAAATTCAGTCTCCACTCTTCTGTCCCGCCTTGCTTAACACTAGCAACCATCCCCTCCTATCAGTTATGAACCATTTGGAGGAAGTCTTCAGCTAAAATGCAAATACAAAGCAAGCCCCATGCAAAGTTAATTCACAGACTAGTGAAAGATTCCACAAAGTTGATGAAAAGGATAGTAGAGGTCACTGGGAGGGAACACACACAAAACCACCAACAAATACAACAAATGAATGTGTTTCATTGTTTGAACACAACAATGAAAGAAAAAAAAATCAACAATAAATGTCAGGAAAAGTGTTTTCATTAGTGATTTAAATATTAAAGAATTAATAGAAGTCTTTGGGGAAACTGATGAAGTTCTCAAATATTTTCACTCCAAAAAATCCCTTGTCTTTTATTATCTTAAACTGATACATAACTGTACACATTTATAGGGTGCCATTGGATAATTTGAAACATGTATACCACGTGTAATAATCAAGTCAGGGTAATTAACAGGACTTTTTAAAATTTCAATAAAAATCAATGGTTAGGTAAGGGATGTTGAAAAATATGCCAAAATCTCATCCCTTGATTCGTTCTTTGTTCATTCTCAGAGTTAACAAATTGTTGTGTTTATAGTCTGTATTTTGCTAAATATAAGGTAAAATAAATTATTTGTTTCATTTTAATCAATATGCAGACCCAATGAGATCATTTTACTTTATTCAATCTTACAAAATTTTGGTCCTTGATTTTAAGTGGATTTATACTCAGGTCTTTTTCTTCTATCACTTATCCTTACATAATAGGGGTCTCCTCTACATAGAAGGAACCTATTAACTGTTTATTGAATGGTTGGTTAGATGAATAGAAATGGCTTCTCTGCCTTCAAGCAGGATCATAGTTAGACAAGCCTTGATCAACAAGCAATTGCAGCATGGTTCTTAAAGATGTTTCTGGAAAAGAATGGCTTAGCATCTATGAGCCTTTCAGTCAGACAGAAGAAATTGGTAGCATTCTATTAAATATCACTAGTCGGTCTCCTGTTCCACCTCAATCAAGGCATAAATACAAGTGAAACCTTTACTTAGTGCCAAAAGCATTTACTTTGGCCTTACACTGTGAAAGCATTTAGTACCATAGCTTTCCTCGAGGGAGCTTATAGATTAATTAAGGGATTAGATGTAGAATAGTTGCAGTCTGATGTATAATCATATAAAATCAAAGGCTAGTGCATATAACACAGATGCTGAAAACCTAAAAGTACTGCAGAGAAGAGGAAAATAGAGCCATTCAATGGGTTAGCATCAGTGGGATAATGATGAACAGAAAAGAGGGAGGGTATCCCAAAGTAGGAGAGAAGCAGCATCATAAATGGCAAAAGGAACACCTGGATGCTGGGGGTTTAGGAGCATTGTATTAAAGAACAGCAGAGAGTTGGATGAAGGTGAGAAAATCCCATTCCTGTTTGAGGCCCATCCCACGGGTGACATTTCAGCAGCTTCTTTCACTGACCCCTCAAGAGCCTGTGCACATATGCATGGGTTTCTGCACCAGTACTTAGCACTAGTCCAAAACCACTTTCTTATCAGTTTAAGTTGGTGTCTCTTGTGAGCAAGAAATCTGTTCTACCCATACATGAAGGCTTACACTTATGGGTTTCCAAATCCTGTTTCTCCATACTCAAAGAGATTATCCATTTGAGGGTTGCAGCAATTATCTGCTGCCACAATACTGCTGCATAATTAACAATCATAAAACCACTGTTGGGTACAATAATACACTTTTATTCTGCTAACCAGACCTCAGGGTTCAATTATTCAGGTTGGACTTGGCTGATCTTGGCTGGGCTGGCTCACACATCTAGGGGTAGAGGGCTGTTGACCCATTTAGAAAAGTCTTAGCTGAGATGAATGTGGTGACTCTGCTGTATTCCGCATGTCTCTCATCATCCATCAGGCTAGCCTGGGTATGTTCATGTGGCAACAGTAGAAGGTAAGTGTTAACAAGTCCAGTTGCACAGTGCTATTCAAGCCTGTGTGTGCGCTTCACATTTGCTAACATTGGCACAGCAAGTCAACGGCAGAGGCCAGAGTCAGAGATACAGAGCATGACAAAGTTACATGGCAAATGGTGGGGAGGAAGAACTGAGCCCCTTTATGTCATCAATCTGTGGTGAAGATCATAACACCTTGTAATTAACAAGGCAGGAAAAGGACCAGTAGGTATAGTCATGTGATCCATTAGACAGCCTTCCCTAAAGCTCTCTTCAAGCCTTGAACACCAATAAGAGGAGAAGGGGGAGTGCTTATGTGATTTTTTTTAAAGTGAGCTAGCTGAGCAGCAAGCATTTTCCCAAGGCTGCCCTGTTCTATTCAGAATAAAGACACAGGCAATAGGCCATGCTTGGATGCCTCGGACCATCTGCCAACAAAAACAGAAAAAAAAAATTAATTATGAATGGTGTCTTCCCATGCTAATCATTTATTGTAAAGGATTTCTCCAGCTTGTTTATAATAGCTGTTGCCTAAGGGTGCATGCTGTATAAATTGTCTGATTACAGGATACAGAGCGCTTCTTAATAGGCCTCAGCTGATTAGGAGAAGGGAAAGAAATTAAAGAGGCCATTTCCCTTTAGGTATGCAAATACCTCCCAGAACAAAAGACAAAGATATGATAGACCATGATGAAACACACCCTCTTTTCTTTTTACCTTAAATTATGTACAAGGCAAGGAGCAAGCTTCATTGCATGTGTCAGCTGAAATGTGAATGGTCTAGTAATTGAAACAATACCAATGCCAGAAATGCATGTTAGATGTCGAGCTAAACTAGCTCCCTGGGCAGCCCTGCAGCAAATGGTAGTGCAGTGTTTGGATCTCTCTGGATAAGGGGTCACTTCTAACTTTTGAGTAATTTGACTCTGGCTCATTGAGCTAAATTTGTTTGGATCACCCTGGCCTTCTCATTTTTGAAGCCAAAATTTACATGTCAACATCTGGCAGGAAGGGCAGTTGGAAGGCAAAGTGTGTTTGAAAAATATAGAAGTGCACGGTTAGTGTCATTTCTTCTTCTCACTTCTCAGGCACACAGAGATTCACGCATACACATACATCTCACAGACATGTGCATGCACACACACACACACACACACACACACACACACACATGCAGGAACCTCTGTTCCCACAAAGATTTTTCCTCTTAAGATGTCCATTAGTGCTTTGAAGGGGTATATTCAACATGGTATGTTATTGTGACTTACTTTTTCAAGGAGCAGGGATTTTATTGGTCTCCCCAACCAGTTATAGAAAATACAGAGGTGCATAGAGATGTTGAGGGTAGTGACAACATGAGGATTCTACTTATTTGGAAGTACACATGCTGTGGCCCAGATGTCAGGCACTTCCAAGCATGAATTATAGATGGATGAAAGGAGATTAAACCCTTGCAGCCTACATGGGTAGTCTTCCCTACTTCAGAGGTTAGTAAATCTCATGTGCATCTTATCAGTGCTTTATTAGAGCTGAATTTATTTTCTATCACTGCATAGAAAATCACCTCAAAACTTAGTGACTTAAAACAACATTTATTATCTCACAGTGCTCATGAATTAGAAGTCTGGGCACAATTTAGGGGGGTCCTTTGTGTCAAGGTCTCTCATAAGTTTGCAATCTAGGTATTGGCTGAGGTTTCAGTCTCATCTGAAAGCTTGACAGGGGCAGGATCTGCTTCCAAGCCCACTTACTTGATTGTTATTGGCAGGATTCAGTTCCTTGTGGGCTGTTGATCAAAGGCCACCTCAGTTCCTTGCCAGATGACCCTCTCCTTTAGGGCAAGCACACCATAAGGGCCAGAGAGGGGATGCCAGAAAGATAGAAATGATAATCTTTTATAACCAAAGCTCAGGAGTGGTATCACATCACATCTGCTGTATTCTACTTATCAGAAGTAAGTCACTAAATCCAGTCCCCACTCAATGGAAGGGAATTACACAATGGCACAAATACCAGGAGATGGGGTTTTCTGGGAGCCTGTTAGAAGGCTGTGTACCACAAGATCCCTTTGGCATTATTTACCACAAAAAAAATCTTCTCTGGAGGACTGAAAGCTAACCAAGTACTGTTTTTCAGAGTCCCTGAGTTCCAGAAGTAAAATTTGTAAACTAACCTTTCCTCCTTGCTTGTACATTTAGTTTATATTTAATAAAACTATGAGAGCAAAATTTGGGTATCTCTGACCCTTCTGCAGAATTGAATGTCCATCTGTACAAATTAATGAGCCCATGAGTGCTTGACCTGCCTACTTGAATTCAGTTGAATCTTACTGAACACTTATGGTGTGCCAGGCACCTTCCTAAGTGGGAATGCAATATTAACCCAGATACACACAGTCTATGTCCAAAAGGAGTTTCAAGTTGGCATGGGCAAAGAATGCATATCATAATGGACTGCTTATATAGATGATGGTAAAGTAAAGGTGGTATGAGATTATATTAGAAAGCATTTGTTACTTAAAAAAATATGAATGATGGACATTGTAATTTCAATTCTTTACCATATTGCGGTCATATAGTCCTGTTCCTATCAGGTTTTTTTTTTTTTTTTTTTTTTGCGGGATTGGGGGGAGGTGGTTGGAGTCTCACTCAGTCACCCAGGCTGGAGTGCAATGGTGTGATCTTGGCTCACTGCAACCTCCACTTCTCAGGTTCAAGCAATCCTCCTGAGTAGCTGGAATTACAGGTGTGTGCCACCATGCCCAGCAAATTTTTGTATTTTTAGTAGAGATGGGGTTTCGCCATGTTGGCCAGGCTGGTCTTGAACCCCTGACCTCAAATGATCCACCCACCTCAACCTCCCAAAATGCTGGGATTACAGGTGTGAGCCACCATGCCCGGCCACTATCAGTTTTTATTATATCTTTCTCTCACCAAGACCATGCATTCCCTCAAAAAAAAAAAAAAAAGTGTCTTCTCTGAAAACTCTCACCATTCTCACCAGCTCCTCCCCCAATACTGGCTCAGTTTGTGGCCTTTGCAATTGTGGTTCTCTCTGCCCACTCTATAAATGATTAATTTATTATCTTACTTGCTCAAAAGAAATCTTTTAACCCCTATCTGAACTGTTCACTTATTCCCAATCATTCACTTATTATCTCTCTTATTTTTTTGTAGTCTTTATGAAAATATTGGTGAATTATTCGCTTTTTTAAAATCATTGTTACTTTCTTTTCTAGACAGTAAGCATCATTAGAAAAGAAGGGAACCTGGTCTGTTTTGTTCAGCATTATATTCAGTACCAAGAACAGTACACATAGTAGGTGCAGTCTTAATATTTGATAAATAATGAATAAATGATAAATAAATATTTGATAAAAAATGAATAATATTTGATAAATAATGAATGAATGAATCCCACATAATGGGGCTTGAGATAACACAGATCCAGAGTTCCAACAGGGTTGTTTATCTCCCAATGCCTCAGTTTCTCAATATGTAAACTGAAAATGCATTCTCCCAAGACCTTCTTTTGTAAAGGAAAAATTAAGGATATCTAAGAAACATTTTAACTGTGGTGTGTAAAAGCAGTATTTAACAATTATTTTTCATGTGTAGTTACTTGGGTCAAAATTTTTTAAGCCAAATCAAGTGCAGCAAAACCTTAATAAGACTATTAGAGAATCGACAGGGAGACAATTTTATCACGTAATCACTTTGGGGTCAGCATGCCTCGATTCCAGTTATGATTTTAGCATGGACTATGAGACCAAAAGTCAATCACTTCCAAGCCTCTCTGTCCTTGAGCTAAAATAAATGATGTAGACTAGCTAATTTAACAATGCCAACTACATTTTTCAAAGAAAAACAAAGTCATTGGGGTCTGCATTAATCCATTCTCATGCTACTAATAAAGTCATACCCAAGACTGGGTAATTTATAAATGAAAGAGGTTTAATTGACTCAGTGCCACAGGGCTGGGGAGACTTCACAATAATGGTGGAAGGCAAAGGAGGAGCAAAGTCATGTCTTGCATGGTGGCAGAGAAGAGGGCATGTGCGGAGGAATTCTCCTTTATAAAACCATCAGATCTTGTGAGACTTACACACTGTTGCAAGAACAGCATGGGAAAAACTCACCCCCATGATTCAATGACCTCCTACTGGGTCCCTTCCATAACACGTGGGGATCATTACAAATCAAGGTGAGATTTGAGTGGGGACACAGAGCCAAACCACATAAGGGTCTAAATAAGATTCGTATAGGTCTCTTCTGGCTGAATCTAAAAGGAAATCTATGAGAGGCTTTTGAATACAACCTATGAGAATCCCTGATGCATTCAAATGGTCTATAGAGTCCATAGTATAGATTGGAACTGGGATTGCTCAGAGAACAGAAGATGGATAATCACCATCTTCCAACTGTGAATTCAAAATGCAAAACCTCAACTGGTAGATAGATGGGTAGATATGCAATAAAGCAAGTATTGAAAAACGTTAACGTTAGAATCTAGGTGGTAGGTATATGGTTTATTTTACAATTATTTTCAACTTTGCTACATGTTTGGACATTTTCATAAAAAATATTAGAAAAAATTTAAGTTTAACATCAAAACTTAAGGACTCAAATCCTTGCTATGCACATTTAGGTATTTTGGGCTGTATAGGGGTTCTTTCTTAGGACTATATCGTGTCATCCCATTTGCTAGATTGTCACTTTAGATGTTGGTTCATCTAAACCGACCAATGTCTAGAAACTGCTAAGATTGACAAGTGGGTAAGAGATATTCCAGAAGAATGTCAAAATGTAGTGCAAAGAGCAAAGGAAGCCCTAGCAACCACATACTTGCTCATTCAGGACCTTATTTGACCCCATGAGAGCAGCAGGTGGGCAAAACGTGACCATCTTATAGGCAAGAAGATGAAAGCCCCAGGAAACCAAGTGACTTCCCCAGGGTCACACAAGTACATGGAAGAGTCAGGTTTTGAACTGGGGTCATTGGACTCGAACTCTTGCGTCTTTATTCTAATTACAATAGCTTAGACTTTAATGAGCTTTTAGTATGTTCCAAGCTCTATCGTAAATGCTTTTCATGTTCTGACTCACAACTTTTTTTCACACCTACATGGAGTAGGAACTTCTTTTATTCTCCTCATTTTATAGAAGGAATTGGAGGCTCAGAGAGGTTAATTAGCTTTTCCAAGGTCACACAGCTAGGACAGGCTAGAGCTAGGATTTAAACCTCATAATGATCCCAAGGTATCTCAGTGCTGTGAAAAGGTATCCAATGATTCTTATCAATGATCATTTAAATGTTAATAAAGCTGTTTTTAACAAAATATCCCTTCAGGGATTCTGCGAATTAGCTAAGCTAAGAATAAAGTCTAGACACAGTATTTTTTGTTATAATATTTTAAACTTTGTGTTTTAAAAGACAAATTAGTAATATACTTTTCTTATGGGACAACTTTTATATTTCTTATGTGTTTTTTTGCTTTTAGTTATTTCAGAGTTAATGAACTTACAATAAAATGTATTTTATTGTTTCTTGAAGCCAAATAAAACCATTATTTATTCTTGAATGGGCCCTTCATGCCAATTTAGAATGGGATAATGGCAATGTTTATTTACACTCAATACATATGTGACTGTAAAGCATGCTTCTAGCCAACACTAACTTCCTAAACTAAGACTTGTACCTGCTTCTCTCTCTCTGTACACAGAGACCCAGAGACTCTCCGAGAGCCTCTTCTGGATTTGTTGCTGATAAACTTGAGCATATTTGCTATCTGACTTGTAAGTTGTGAGAAGTTTAAGTGTGAGAAAGAGAGGGAGGCCTGACTGTATCCATCAGAGCCTGAAAGATGAAGGGACCTTGTGGCAAATGCTGTACCTGCCTTGCCTGGTCTTCTGGCCCCATATAGTTTCCTGGCACATGTGCTCGACTTTCAACCATTAGCCTCTGTCTTCCTTTATCTAAGGGCTTTCTCTGGGAGTAGCAGAGCCACTCTGCCTGTGTGTGAAACAGGACAAAAGAGTAGAGTTTGGAATCCATGCAGCAGCAGCCCTCAGCCAATGCCTGAATGTGGGTGCACGGGGAGATGAAACTCCAGTTACCCAGAGAGGAAGCCTGCTTAATATTGCCTGCTTTTTTTTGTTGTTTGTTTGTTTGTTTGTTTGGCTTCTTTTCTCTCCCTGTTTTACTTCCTGTGATGGTAAATTTGATGTGTCAACTTGGCTGGGCTATGGTGGTCACATACTTGGTCTAACATTATTCTGGATGTTTTTCATGAGAGATGAGTAAGGGATGAGATTTACATGTAAATCATACACCTTGAGTAAAGCAGATTGTTCTCCAGAATATGGATGGGCCTCATTCAATCAGTTGAAGGACTGAATAGAACAAAAGGGTGATCTCCCCAAAGCAAGAGGGAATTGTCCAATAGACTGACTTTGGACCTGACCCATAACAATGGCTCTTAACTGCCCTTGGACTCAAACTTCAGCTCTTTCCTGAGTCTCATCAGGTTTTGGACTCACCAAGTCTCTAAAATCATGGGAACCAATTACCTGCACTTGAATCCTGAACTCAGGGTCTATTTCTGGGATAACCTAAATAAAAACTCCTGAGCATCTCATGGAGAAAAGGTGTGTGATTCTGGGCAAACTCATGTAAAATCAAAAAGGTAATAATTGAGCACTTACAATGTGCTTGTCATGTATTGCCCTGCCTTATGTACAGTATATCAATCAATCCTCACTATGCAACAGGTACTAATGTTTTCCTTATTTTACAGATGAGAAAAGTAAAATTTGACGAGTTAACTATCTGATTAAACCTAAAAAGCTCTAAACTTCGCATCCTAAATTGCTTTTTGCTAGTGCTCAACATCGATTTTCTGGTCAACAGAACAGAAAATGACCATTCCTCACTGCACGAGCACATGTTCTCCTGAACACGAATGCTATGAAGGGATAGCCAGGCACAACTGAGCTAGAAGATTGAGTCCATACCAGGATCAGCTTTTCCTACAATGTTCCAATATATCTGCTGTTGGGGTGCAAATTCCTGTTTCTAAGAATACTGTGCCTCTCTGAAGGGAAAAAGAAAAGGAAGGGAGAGACAAAAGATGGGGGCAGGCTGAATGTACAAAAAAGAACTTCAGGAGTCTTCTTGGAAAGCAAACAACTTTTGCAAAGCAACATTTTGATGAGTTAAGTGCAAATGAATCAGGAATAATGAGAAACACATGGGCTAAATTTTCCTTAAAATATACGAGTTTAAAAATTAAGAGGAAAAAGTGCTTGGGGAAAATGTGTTTTAAGTTTTAGCCAAACTGAAAACATTCACAAAATGGATCAAGATATTTGTTGAGCCCACAAAATGACTAGGTTGGTCCATCTTGGGCAGATAGAGTGATAAAGAGACATATAAACAGTGGAGAGAGACATGCTGGGCCAGCCAGGACAGAGCTTTACGATAGAACTGTTCCAGGCTCCCCGAAAGCTGTAAATTGGGGATTTAGAGCGATATTGCTTTTCTTTCATTTATTTCTCCAAGTAACATGAAGCTCTGCACTCTGAATGTAATACTAATGAATAAATAATACAGTCGTTTGAAAAGCTGTTTGTTGAGAACAAGAAATATATTTAGTTTTTTTTTAAGGCCTTCAAAATCTGTGTTAACAAGAGAATCAAGAAACATGGAAGATGTGCCGGGATTCCGGAGGCTCCCACACACAAGCCAAAGAGACTCAACTCAGCTTGCCAGCTTCTGGGTGGCAGAAATGACAGGTGTCAGCATGGAAGGAACGCAGAGCCCAAAACTCCCCGTTGCTAGCTAAAGCAGCAACCCAGCCAGAGTGTTCCCTGGGAGGCAGAGCAGGGCCTTCCATGAAGACCCAGACCAGAGGTGCTAATCCTCCTCCTAAGCGCCAGGATTCATGGCGCCTCCCCTCTCCATGTCAATGGGAAGCTGTGACATCATCAGTCAGTTTCACATTCACGCTCTCAGAAACAATGACCAAAGTTCTCCTTTTGTTTTGAATCAATATAATTTTTAGGTAAGAGGTAAGAAACAAGATTTGAGGAAATATTTGCTTGTTTTTTTTGTTTGTTTGTTAGTTTTGTTTTGTTTTGTTTTGTTTTTTGAGGTGGAGTCTCACTCTGTCACCCAGGCTAGAGTGCAGTGGTGCAATTTCGGCTCACCGCAAACTCGACCTCCTGGATTCAAGCAATTCACCTGCCTCAGCCTCCCGAGTAACTGGGATTACAGGTGTCCGCCACCATGCCCAGCTAATTTTTGTATTTTTAGTAGATACAGGATTTCACCATGTTGTCCAGGCTGGTCTGGAATTCCTGACCTCGTGATCTACTCACCTCGGCCTCCCAAAACGCTAAGATTACAGGCGTGAGCCACTGCGCCCGGCCATATTTACTTGTTTTTAAAGAAACAATGCTGAGTCAAGTACCATGGCTCACACCTGTATTCCCAACACTTTGGGAGGCTGAGGTGGGCAGATCCCTTGAGCCCAGGAGTTTGAGACCGGCCTGGGCAACATAGCGAGACCCTGTCTCTATAAAAAGTACAAAACTTAGCTGGGCATGGTGGCATGCATCTGTAGTCCTAGCTACTCAGGAGGCTGAGCAGGGAGGATCGCTTGAGCCCAGGAGGATGAAAGTGAGCTGTGATCACACCACTGCACTCCAGCCTGGACATCAGAGTAAGCCCCTGTCTTAAAAAACAAAAAACAAACAAAAACAACAAAAAGAAGCAACACTGATGTCTGGTGCTTCTTTCAATAGCACCATTCAGAGAACTTTACAAGGTCCAGAATTATCACTGGTGGTTCTGGGTCTAAAGGAGCAAATGAGGCAGATGCTATGGCCCAGCAGGAACAATGACACTCAGCATTGAGAATTGTCTTTGTGTTCCCTGAAAATTAGTCTGGGATACCCACTACTCTTTTCCCAAAAAAAGGCTCATGATGACCACCTGGAGTTTCACCTCTTTCCACTTTTGCTCTTCCAGTGACCTGCTGGGAGACCAGATTCCTTCATGGCCAGTGTTGACTCCACCCTATTTCTAGAAAGAGCCAACTGGAATCCAAGCATCTGGACCTAGGAAGAGATACCACTTTGGAAGCAATAGAGAATATTGGGTTTTCCAGGTGTAAAGATGGGCAAGGCCTGGATTTGGGTAGACAGAACAAATGAAAAGCAAATTTCTGAAGAGATTCCTTAGAGCAACATGAACACATATTGCTGACTCTTCTGCTGGCTATCGTGCTTTACCAAAACTAAACAAACTTACTGTTGTGCACGTAGGGCCTTATGGAATTAGAAGTATATGGTCGTTGAGCTTTTGATCCAACTGGGATCAGTGGTTTTTTTGGCCCAACTTGGATCAGTGCTTTTTAACATCTCGATCTTCTTTAGAAAGTAAAATGCCTGATTGTCACTGAAATAAGAGCCCAGAGGGGGAAAAAATGACTCTCCTCTCACATTCTCTCTGTCTTCAAGACAATCAAAGAAAATCAACAGAAACCTAAGGAAACGGGGAAAAAAATGGAAGGAGAAACTCTTTTGTGGAAAGGTAAAGAAAAATGGCCTTTTTGAGGCTTGTCTGGAAAGAAAAGAGCCTTGGTTTGAAAGGCAACCAGCTCATTCTGTCACTTACCAAAGTGGGCAAGTTAACTTTGCTAAGTCTTGGTTTTCTTTTCTATAAGTTGGGGGCTGATTTGCCAGGCATTGTAAAAATTAGAAGTGATACAGGTGCTGGCACATAGTAGATCATCAGTCATTGCAAGCCATTTGCTGTCACGCTTTCTGACTACCAGACAGAGCAGATGAAGTTGACATGCAGCTATACAGAAGAAACGTGTTTCGGTTCCCATCTGTCTGCTGATGAGGGGAACCTCTGAATGTTCCGAGAGTCTCTGCAGAGCAGCGTGGGCCTCCTGAACAGCAACGGTTCTGTGGAGGTGGGGTGACATTTCTGAAGTGTCTTGATTGACACCTTCAGCCATAAACATAAAGCAAAATAAAGTAACTTCTCTCTTATTAAGGAATACAGAGAACTCCCCTCCAGGTCGCCCACTTGAAACATGGAGAGGGCTCTGAGGGAATGAAAGTTGTTCTCAAGATGCAATTTGGGAGTCACTCAAGAAAGCGCCCTAGTACTTCCTTGTGGGAGGAATGGCACTGTCACAGCTCACCAGCAGGGCATTAGGAAAATTGCATTCCTTGAAAGATGTTAACACTTAATTAGCAGAAGTGGTTCTATGGTCAAGTTCATCTGAGAAGCACGCAAACATCGTCTAAGCACTAAACAAGTCTTCGTAGAAATCATCTTAGTACATTTTATATACTCTTTAGAGAACCAGGGAATCTGGGAGAGGGAGATATAGCTTGGAACTTTTCCCATATTTAGTTGGCCACAGCTCCTTTTCTCCAGGCTCTCATGATCCAAAGGATACATCCTGGAGAGGGCTGGTGTGAGCAGCGCTGATCCATCAGCAAATTGTTTCTACTTCATGGTTCTTGAATGGAAATTGTTTATATATTTACCTTTCGTTGTTGCTGGGTTTTGCTTTTACACCTCTGGTTCTCAAACTGGCTGCATATTTGAGTCACGTGAACATCTTTTTAGGAAAATGAAAACAATTTAAAATCTGGAGCCCCAGTTCAGACCTCTCTAAATAGCAGCCAATGAGTCTGTACTTTCAAAATCTTCCACCGGGAAGTTTGGGGCAGCCAATCTGGCATGGCTAACCAAAGCCTGACACGGAGGCCACTCCCTCTCCCCTGTATCACTGACACCATTTTCCATCTTCTTGTCATCACAGACTTTACAGTTGTTGTCATGAGTCTAATCTGAAAATAAAACTGGCACGTGATGGCAACCAACCCAAAGGGAATTTTGAAGCCTGCAGAAAGAGGGATATTTTCTTTCCACTCTCCAAACTCAAGTAAGAACAATCATTGACTTTCCCTACAACCCATTAATTCTATATTTAGGAAACTAAAAGGAAAGGGGGGAAAAAATCAACCACAACCTCACACACAATGGAAAAGATTGTAGAATCCCAGTGGCTATGTTGGCAAAATGCAGCATGCGTGGGCTTCATTGGGGTGTTACTAGTCTCATATATTAGATTTTTCTTTTCTAAAGTAGGTGAGTTAATTTGTCTTGGACTAACATTCCTACAGATAGAATAGAGATCTGGTATCTTCATCACCACTAGAGGTAGTACAATCTGGACACGCCAAGTCCCTTGTATGCCTGCAAGCAGTTTTAAAAGGTTTTGGTTAGCTCCACTTTTATTAGAATGAAAGCTTTTCACAAGTAAGAGGTTTTATGGGAGTTATTTTTAAAGTAATGTGTTTTTATTGGTTTCTGGTAAGATCAGTGAAATCACATGGCATTTTTAAAGAATTTTAAACCAAAAAAAGATGTTCAAACAACTTGCTTGAAACACAAAAGCCAGGAAAGTCAGAATAAGATATTTAAACACAAGGAAGTTAATACCAAGATAAAAACAGTTCTGAAGAAGCAACAGAAAGAAGGAAAGAGTGCTCCATGCCAGGACAGATACAAACTCAGCTTAGCATCTAAACTGTCGTTCATGTATTGAGGTAGAAACACGTCTCTTTAACTCCGTTGCCCTCCCCCAACCAGATGTGAGGATCACAATTTGTTGTGTGTAAAAATTAGGCTCATTAGATAAGAGAACATATTCTCAGTTGCCTAGACCTCAAAACAATAAAACTAACAATATGCAAAAATCCAGCTGAGTGCAGGGAAATCAGCAGAATTTCAGATGCACAAATCACAGAAGATCCTAACTGGAATTCCACCTTCTTCAGTTCCTCCTCTTCTTCTTTGTCTTCATCTTCTTAATCTTTGCTGTCTTTTTTTTTTTCTGATTATTAAGTTAATACATGCTCAATCCAAAACACTCAGACATGTCTAATGCAGCCTGAGAAAAACAATCTCATTCTTTAGGTGAAAAATAAAAACAGGTCAAGAGAAAAAAGGATGACTTACCCAAGGTCCACAGCAAGTCAACTGGCAATTTAAAACCAGAAATCAGGTATTTTAATAGTTCTTCAGCATAGTTAATAGTCATAATGTGTATGTATTTGTTGTGTAAACATATGCACATTTTTGCTGTTAACTTATTTTCTACACCCTTGTTATGGTTTGAATGTTAATATTTCCCCCTAAATTCATATGTTGGAACCTAATACCAACGTGATAGTGTTAAGAAGTGGGGCCTTTGGGGAGTGATTAAGTCACGAGAGCTTCACCCTCATGAATCAGATTAGTGCCCTTAGAAAAGAGGCTCCAGGGTGCCACCTTGTCCCGTCCCCATGTGAGGATGCAGCAACAAGGCATCACCTGAGGAGCAGGGAGCAAGTCCTCAACAGATACCAAATCTGCAGGTGTCCTGATCTTGGACTTTCCAGCCTCCAGCACTGTGAGCAATACATTTCTGTTGTTTATCAATTGCCCTGTCTAAGGCATTTTGTTACAGAAGCCTGAATGGACCAAGATACCCTTACAGTGTGCAGGCACAAGCACACATGCTGGCACACACACACACAACATGAGTGTAAGCATCAAAAGGCAAGATTCATGTCTTTCTAATACAGCACTGTAGACCAAGTCTCCAGCACTTACTAGGTGTGCAATAGACACATAGATGATTAAGTGAATGGATCTCTTCACAATGCTTTTTTAAAATCAAACCATAGCTGTCTCATAACCCTTGATCCAATACAAGTGAGCAATCAAATAGACCTATTAATGTGATATAATACCTGTAAAACCTCAGAACTCTTCTACCTAATTACAGAAAGCAGTTGAAGAGTGAATTCCCACCTATCCTCTGCAAAGGGTACCTCGAGGCAACAGTTTTCTAGAAAGAAAACTATAATGAGCTCGTACACACCTGGGGACAAGTTCTGTCTGGGCCATTGTAGTTGTGCGGTCTTAGGACTTCTGCCCCTCCTAGAGGTGACAGTGGTATTAGTCACCTATTCCCCTTGAGTTGGTACAAGGGTTAAGTGGAACGATAATTTGGAGAGAAACAAAAGTCAGAAATGTTACAAACATACAGACTTTGTATTTCAGACAAGAAACTTTCTTAGAGTGCTTTTTTTTTTTTTTTTTGGTCTACTTTGGTACCATGTGGTGATGTTATATAGAAGATGTAAATGCTTTTTGTAAAATGTGGACCCACCTAACTAGATAATGGTTATTTTCATAGAGTGTGAACATTCTCCTTTTTGAGGTGCAATCTTCAAGACTATCTCTCCTTATCTGCTCTGAAAAAGGATTCCATCTGTTTCCTTCTAAAGAGCATCACTTAATCTTGAAATACCACCTGGTTCCCTCCAAATTTAATTTTAACTATGAGACACATCATTACTTAGAACTAAGAGATTTTCCCACCTTGGACACAAGTTGAGAAGGGGAAAACTTGAGTCTCTGGCTGCCATTGCTTTGGACATTCTTCAATTGATAAAAGATTAAGCAGTGTTCAGTAAACTTGACCACCTACCACTGAGAGTACACTGCCTGTACCTTCTCCCATTCTTTTTTTTTTTTTTTTTTTTGATATGGAGTCTCACTCTGTTGCCCAGGCTGCAGTGCAGTGGTGTGATCTCAGCTCACATCAACCTCTGCCTCCTGGGTTTAATAATTCTGGTGTCTCAACCTCTCTAGTAGCTAGGATTACAGGCATGCACCATCATGTCTAGCTAATTTTTGTACTTTTACCAGGGACAGGGTTTTGCCATGTTGGCTAGGCTGGTCTTGAACTCCTGACCTCAAATGATCCACCAGATCTCGGCCTCCCAAAGTTCTGGGATTATAGGCCTGAGTCACTGTGCCTAGCCTGCCTTTTTTTGGAGGGGGGCACACAGAGGAAATTTCCACCATTTTCCCCTCTTACTGGGTTGGCTTATAGGTAGTTATTTATGGTGTTTATCAAATATGTTTGGCTCTCCACCTCTTCTGCACATCACAGGACTGTTTCCTGGCCTCTTGTGTTTGAGTGAAGCCATATGAGTTGCATATAGAAATGATGTGCCACTTCCAATATAGAAAATTTAATTGCTAAGGAAAATATCATTAGAGATCTGTTTTCTCTGTTGTAGTACCCAGCAACACTTGCATGTCAGCCTACATGCCAGATTATAGAGGCAGAGAACAAAGCCCCCAACTGACCCAAAATGGACATGTACGAGACATTAATTTTTATGGTCCAAGTTGCTAAAATATTGAAGTTGTTACCGCAGCATAACCTAGCCTGTCAAGACTAAGAAAAATGGGGAAAATAGAGAATATTTGCATCAATATTTGCCTATACCTATAAACCACCCCAAAACCTAGTGATTTAAAACACCTACCATTTTGCTTGCTCATGACTCTGTGGGTCAGCAATTTGGGTTGGGCTCAGCTGAGTGGTTCTTCTGCTTATTTCACTCAAGTCACTGCTGTAGCTGCAGTCCATGGGTATATTGATTGGAAGCTGATTGGCTTAGGAGTCTTCAGCTTAGATATCCCATTGCTGCTCCATGTATTCTGTCTCTGGTAGGCTTGCTCAAGCTTCTTGACCTGAGCCTCCATACAGCAAGAGAGCAACAGTAGAACCTACAACACCTTTTGAGGCCTGTGATAAGAACTCCCACATCCTATGGATCAGAGCAAGTCTCTAGTTCAGACTCATGGGGATGAAAAAAATAGACTCCATCTCTTATGGAGGTGGCAGCAAAGTCACATTGCAAACATAGGGAGGGGAGGAACTTGTGGTCATTTTTTGCAATCTATCACATCTTCTCATGACTAGTATACCAGCCCAGAATGTTTAGACATTGAAACAGCATCCTGTCTATTTTAGAGGGGAGGGGTATCATCAACAAGATTTTGCTTAAAAAACAATTAACTAAAGAACCCATTATTCCAGCACTTGCCCACATAGGGTTGTCATTACCCAGTTTCCATGACACTACATGGTCTTCTTGCAACCAGTAGACACCCTACCTCCCAGGATGCTTGGGACATTTTCTCTACCATCTTTTATACAATGTTTTAAGAAAACATACCTCTTTCAGGAAAATGACTTGGAAAAATGAGATAAGAGCCATAGAGTTCCCAGTTTCACTGAAGTGGATTGAAAATTCCAACAATGGCTCCCACAACATAGGGCAACAATTGATATCTGGAGGCAGTGAGGACCAGGGAGAAATTTGAATAAGAAGTGGGAAGGAGAGCTTCTTACAAAAGTGAACAGCTTGATAAAAGCACTGATGAGTAATAATAGCAGTTACTCACTGAGTACTTAATATTATTACTCCTAATAGTAATAAATGCTAAAAAAAAAAATAAAAAAAAAAAAAGCATGTGCTCTCCTAAGAATGAGGCTAAATGTTTATTAAAATGTGAGGGACTTTGGATAAGCAGTAGTCAGCTTATAGGAAGCCTACATTGGCTCCTTGCTTATATAATTTTAACAAATTAACAATAAAACCCACTGAAAAAGGATAATTATCAGAGAAAAATAATACTCAGTGTTGATGAGACAATGGCAGAAGGCAACCCCTCGACCCCACTCCTCATTCTGATGCCCACCTACCATTTCATCTTCACCTGTAGCTCCCCCTGGTTAAACTTCCAGATTCTGTAGGTTCATTCCTCTTGTCCCGCAAATCCTTGGACCTGCAGTCTCCACCTTCTGGTGTTCAGAGAAGGCCTGGATGGCCAGAGTACAGGGTTCACAGACCTGGCATCCCAGATCCTGCCTTCAGCTGCCACCTTAGACAAAGCAGTGGTTAGGGAGGTTGGGGTCAGGGAGCACACGAGGACAGAAAATGCTCCCTCAGCCATATCACCCCCTAAAGACTACAGGATGACTGAAAGGTAGCTGCTCTTGCAATGGAATGTGAATGTTCTTCCCCAGGGCAATTGGATAGATCCAGCTCCAAGAGGTTCCAAAATTTGGAAGGACAGCCTCTGGGCTGGCTGTGAAAATTACACAAAAATTGTAACGTGAGCCCCTGAGGTCACTCTCTGCAGGTCTGTTCCCCATGGCTTGCCAGTTCTTTTTGCTCTCACCCAATGTCCTATTCTCTGGTGGCCATGTAATGACTCCTGAGGTCAGAAAATGAGTCTACCTCTACAAGAAATCCATCCTCAGCTAGTGAAGGAGGCTGCAGGGCATCTCCCACCCTTCATTCATGCCCAAAAGCTTATTTCACTGTTAGCCTGCCCGGGTTTAACCATTTCGTTGTCTTTTACATAAAATTATAACAGGGTTTCAGTTGAGGCTGGATTTCTAAAATCTTGATACCTAAGAACTAAGGCTATAAAACCACTTTTAAAACTAAAGTCAGATTTTCAGTTCAAATTGGGAGAGGGATCACACACTTTTATCTTCTGTTTTTCCCTCAATACTAACAGAATACTACTATGAAACCAAAGATCGCTGAGATAAGGAGGAAGGGATCCTTAAGTAGAGCAGAGAATCTGTATTGTTTCTGGAATGTGGAAAGTGTAGGGGATCCTACAGATGCATGAGTCACAGAAGAGGAAGCTGGAGTCCAGAGCACCCAGAGAAGGCCCCTGCAAAAGTGGAAGGAATTCTTCCTTGCTGACCTCTGGAGAGCTATAAGCCTTTTACCTGTAGGTAGGCAGAACAGAAGCAGAAAGGGGAGAATAAATAAGGTAATAAATTAAAGTTCTCTCAGGCTCCTCTCTTCTATTCCCTACTCTTAGCACACTGAGCAAATGATGGTTTATACCCAAGACTTGGACTAGGGCTCCTGATATGGCTGTCAATTGCCTCTTGCAGATGGAGGGGAAAACCTGCTAGTTGTCCCAGCCACCCCAAACTCTCACCACCATATGCCAAGGTTCAAATCACCTTATTCTACCATGAAGGGAACGTAGGGAAGATGAGTTGAGAAGAAGAATTGTAAAACCAAAATGGAGAATGCCTGCTGTGTAAATCAGCCAAGTGCATAACTGGTACACAAGAATGGGCAACCAAAGATCAAGAGCCAGGTGGAAAATCCATTGAGGATACCTTGCAGCCCCAAACTAATAAGTGAGCAAAAACTGACCTCAGAAAACAGGAAATTCAAGAAACAGGGGAAAAATATTTTAAAAATCAAATAAGTACACTAAGATTTAAGGCAATATTACTTTATGACAAAATATACTGAGGAAACAAATCAGAAGATAAGAAAAAGTACTTTGAAAATAAAAATGTGATAATATTGTGAATATTTTTGCTTGTCCACTCAGCATTCATTGCTCCTTCAATCATTCCCAAAAGAACACCCATTTTGTTGAGGTATCCCCTCATCCCAGAAAGCTTATGTGACTCAATAGGCAACTTTTGGTTGTTACAAGGAGATGGGGGTTAAAAGGAATGAGGGTGTGGTAGGCTGAGTACTGGCCATGGTCACCCCAATCTTTAGCAACCACCACCCTGATCAGTAGGCAGCCATCTGACTGACAACATTGAGGGAAGATCATTCACCAGCAAAAATTTACAAGTCCCTAAAGGCTCAGAAGAGTGTTAGCATTGTTTAGCAATAATATATTTTTAATTAAGGTATGTACATTTTAAAAATAATACAATTGTATACTTAATACACTACAATATAGTATAAACATTACTTTTCTATGCACTGGGAAAACAAAAATAATTTTTGACTCACTTTATTGTGATATTTGCTTTATTGTAATAGTCTGGAGCTGAACCTTCAAGGTCTCTAAGATATGCCCATATGAAAACTGTATCTCAACAAAGCTGTTAAAAAATAAAAAATATAGCCAAAAATATTTTACACATGAAAGTTCATATTGAACAGAAACACCAAATACTGTGTAGGATTGGAAAAAAAACCCCACATTTCAAAATATTCTTATAAAAACTTACAGAGAATAAGAACAGTTAACTACAAAGACAAAGCTTCATCTGACTTGTTACAAATAATACAGAATACAGGAAGAAAATGGATGGATCTGAACATTATTTTTAAAATGTTTGAGTCTAGATTTTTATACTCAGCTCAACTACACAAATCATGAGAGGATGAGGTAAAGATATTTTTCAGACATGTAAAGACTCAAGGTTTTTTCCTGCCTATCTCTCCCCCAATTTTTTTTAACAAGCAAATAAAAAAAGACTAATAAAAGACACAGGATTCTATCAACAGAGGATCGCCATATGTGGTAGAGAGAATAATGACCCCCATCAAAGATATCCACATAATGATCTCTTAACCTATGAAGATGTTATCTTACTATGGTCAAATAACAGGATAAACCCTGCAGTAACAAATGTATTTACATAATCATAATATTTTCACTGCAGTTTATCAGGTTTTAACTTATAGGAAAATACTGATTACTGGTTATACTTACAGAACATAAAGTGTTATAAACCTTGACAATGTGAAAATACTCCTATGACTAACAGGAATTAAAGAAAGTGGGAGGGCTATGTAGAAATGCTAATTTCCTTAATCTTGCAGTGTCAAGAGAGATGATATGACGTAATGTTAATAAATCTGAAAATAGAAATACATTATTGAACAGATATAAAGCCCTCCAACAGAAAAACTTGACAACAGAAAATACCTAACAAAATTGGATGAAGGACATGGGGAGAATTAGTTCAGACCCTCATCTTTCTTATGAGGAAGCTGGAAAACACTGTTCAGAATTCATAGACCAAAAAGTAGAGTTGTGTGCATTGCATGCGGACATTTGAAATCAACTTGGAGAAACTAAAACTAGAAACAATCAAATACGGTTACCTCTGTGGAGCAGATGGAGTATAGCAATCAGGGAGAAGGGATGCTTTTCTTTTCCACTTTACACCCATATTTCCCCCCCGACCAGCTCCACCTATGGAGAAGAAAACTGTTGCTCCAGCTGTTGGGCTACTGCCTACAGTAGTAGACAGTCATCAGCTATCAGCCCTCTTCAGATAGTGCCTCAGCTAAAGAAAGTTGCCTTGCCCAAGTCCCTTCCTTTTAGAGGTAGCCTACTTAAGATGTTTAGTCTAGATCAGTGATGCAAAGTCCTGGCTTCCTCACTCAACTAAGGACCATTCTGAAGAGCCAGTCCAGCTTCAGAGGTCTCCATGGAATCATTGCATTACTGTGACAGCATCACAGCCCAGCCACTCCCTCAGCCCCAATTCTGCTTCCTCATTTTCCCTCACAGGCTTCGATCTCAAGAGTCTTCCTTTATAAACTTCCCACTTGATAATCTCTATCTCCGAGTCTGCATCCTAAACGACCCGATCTGGGATAGTTTTACACTAACTTTTTAAAAAAACCATTCCTAAATTAATTTTATAAATGCAAGCACAGAGCTATGTGCATGCTTTTATTGATTTGTTTTCTTCTAGAAATAAAGGCTCACTTAAAATCTGAGGAAAGATAAGCTTTATTTTGAGAAAAATGCTCTAAGAGGCTGTCTGCTTATGCAGAATTGCACCAACTCTCCCCATCTATGATGCAGAGGTTGAAGACACTGGTGAGCTAAGCTGCTTTGCATTGTAATAGGAAAGATTGCCTTCTTGAAGCACAGGTGGCCTTGCATTCTCTCAGTGTACCTTAGCAGAGTATCTTTCACCTGCAGGGCTTGTTGGTGAGGGTATTTTGGTTTGTTTTATTTTTAATTGACACAAAATTGTACATATTTATGGCATACAAAGTGATATTCTAAACTAAATTTGGAAGGCCACACCCAATGTCTTTTCTTAAAAGAATAAGGGTGCATTGCTCTTCTGTCCAAATAGATGAACACATTCATATTGTCAGAAGCATCTCATGCCATGGGAAACTATGAGGCCTTGGTAATAACTTCCAGTGATTTCCCACAGCATGAAAATCCAATTCAAACTCTTAATCAAGTCTTACTAGGTCCTAGGAGATCCTGCCTCCACCTATGTTTCTGTTTCATCTTACAGCACCTCTCCCCCTATTCATGACTCTAGAGCCACACTGCCTCATTGCATCCTTGGAATCCACCATGCCGATTTCTGCCTCAGAACATTTGCATAAGCCGTTGTCTTTGCTTAAAAGGCCTGAAATATTCTTCTCCTGAATCTTCGTTTAGCTGACTCTATCTTGCCAATTCAGGTATCTGTTATAATGCTCCCTTGGGAAAGAGACCTTCCCCGAGCATTCAATAGAAGGCAATGCCCTCTTCCTTCTCTATGGCATCACTCAGCTTTCGTTTCTCCAGAGCACTTAGCACCCGCTGAGATTACCTTGCGTTTCTTTCTCGTTTAGTCTCTTCTCTCCTTGCCTCCCAAAAGGGAACCTTAGAGCAGGAACTTCCTTTGACAGGGTCTTGCTGCTTTTGCAGAACCTTCAGCAATGCTGGGCCCTACCTGTTGCTTAATAAATAGTTATTGAATCAGCAAATATAAAACTATATGAATTTAGTAGGTTTAGAAATCTCACCCCAAATTAGAAGGAAAGCTTTGTATTTTTAAAGAAATTAGAAGATAAGTTCATAACTCTGAAATACCCCAAGTGTTATCAACTTAACTAAGTGGTGCTTGTGACACAAAATGCCCTGGAAACACTGATGAAAGCTATTGTCCTTCTCCTCAGGAAAAAAAAGTATGTCTATACACCTTGTATATCCACAAAGTATGATGCGTGCAGTTTCAAGATTTCTTCCCCTAGGTTGAGAAGCCCTACTTTAAAGACTATGTGAAAACCATTTGTAAATGGCACTAAGTTAGCAGGCAAATGAGTGTTGCAGGAGTAACTGCATGTCATTCCCCCGCCCCCGCGCCCCATATGGTCTACACCCATTTAAACAGCTCTGGCTAAATGGGAGCCACATCACGGAGCAGGCAAAACAGGATCAGGCTAGCAGGAGGCCTTAAGAGGTCATCTTCTCTAACCTCTTGCTGTGCATGACTGCTCGTCCAAACATCTCCAGCAGGCTCGATGATCTTATCAATGGCCTCTTGGCCTCAGTTAACCTCTCTAAAGAGATAGTAGCCCCATCTAATATAATTTATCTTTAAACACATCAGTCTCCTGCATTTGACTATAAATTCATTGAAGACAGGTTTACCTAACAATCTCTAGTGCTGAGTTAGCACAAAACTTCAATGTTTGCAAAGCAGATACTAAGTACCAGGCACTGGGCTCAGAACTTTACACTAATAAACTATTTTAAATTTCAAAAATCGAGTACTTATCATAATCCTAAGAGATATAATCTATCATTTATTTGCTCACGTGTTTATTATTTTACTTTCTTTACTGGAATGTAGATTTCTTTGGAATCGTCAGTTACAAGTGAATCCAGTAAATATAGCTGAATAAGTGAGTGAATGAATGAATGAATGATGACACCATGCAGATGAGAACAAAAAGATAAGAAAGCCCTTTCACTCTTAAGGCAGACAAATAGTGAGCCAAGAAAAACTATAAATAAACAGGTAAATATTTTATTTCCAATTGTGTTAAATGCTCTAAAGAAAGATTTCTTTCCTCTAAATAAAGCTTATCAATGAGCTTGAGAGTGGCTTGTGGCAGCGGGATGCGGTATTAGATAAGCAGTCTGGGAGCTCTCTCTGAGGAAGGGATATTGAAGCCTAGACCAAGTGGTTAGAAAGATGTAGCAATAAGAAAATTTCAGAGAAGAAGATTCCAGATGGAAAGAACAGCAGGTGCAAAGGCCCTGAAGTGGGTGCTTGGCATGGTCCAGGAGCAGAAAGAAGGCCATTGTGCTTAGAGCTAACAGGTTCCACCGAGAGCTCTGACGAGAAGTTTGGGGACATTGGCAGGGGCTGTATCATGTAGTATAAGAACGTTGGATTTTATTCCAATTGCTATTAAAAGCCACAGAGTAGCTTTAAATAGGAGGTTGACCTAACATTTTTAAAGATCACTCTGGCTTCTGTCTGGAGAATGAACTGTAGGGGACAGAAAGCCCCAGGCCATGAGCAAAGGGATGCAGACTGGCTGGAAGGCTGGTGGAAGGATGGCTCCCATGAGCCAGGGGACCTGAGGCCTAATCTCAGCCTTGTCCTGACCACTCGCAGGGTGGGTGTTGCTCTACCACCTGGGCCTCCATTTTCCCACTTATAAAATAAAAGGGGCTCATGGGGCTATCTATTGCTGCTATTTCCTTCCTTCCTTCCTTCCTTCCTTCCTTCCTTCCTTCCTTCCTTCCTTCCTTCCTTCCTTCCTTC